>NW_025534650.1:122500-127500 GCF_020615455.1 Coregonus clupeaformis
ACAGACACACACACAGACAGACAGACACACACACAGACACACAGACACACAGACACACACACACACACACAGACACAATGTATTACCCAGGTAAAGGCAGGTAGATAAAGGGGTATTACCCAGGTAAAGGCAGGTAGATAAAGGGGTATTACCCAGGTAAAGGCAGGTAGATAAAGGGGTATTACCCAGGTAAAGGCAGGTAGATAAAGGGGTATTACCCAGGTAAAGGCAGGTAGATAAAGGGGTATTACCCAGGTAAAGGCAGGTAGATAAAGGGGTATTACCCAGGTAAAGACAGGTAGATAAAGGGGTATTACCCAGGTAAAGGCAGGTAGATAAAGGGGTATTACCCAGGTAAAGGCAGGTAGATAAAGGGGTATTACCCAGGTAAAGGCAGGTAGATAAAGGGGGTATTACCCAGGTAAAGGCAGGTAGATAAAGGGTATTACCCAGGTAAAGGCAGGTAGATAAAGGGGGTATTACCAGGTAAAGGCAGGTAGATAAAGGGGTATTACCCAGGTAAAGGCAGGTAGATAAAGGGGTATTACCCAGGTAAAGGCAGGTAGATAAAGGGGTATTACCCAGGTAAAGACAGGTAGATAAAGGGGTATTACCCAGGTAAAGGCAGGTAGATAAAGGGTATTACCCAGGTAAAGGCAGGTAGATAAAGGGGTATTACCCAGGTAAAGGCAGGTAGATAAAGGGGTATTACCCAGGTAAAGGCAGGTAGATAAAGGGGTATTACCCAGGTAAAGGCAGGTAGATAAAGGGGTATTACCCAGGTAAAGACAGGTAGATAAAGGGGTATTACCCAGGTAAAGGCAGGTAGATAAAGGGGTATTACCCAGGTAAAGGCAGGTAGATAAAGGGGTATTACCCAGGTAAAGGCAGGTAGATAAAGGGGTATTACCCAGGTAAAGACAGGTAGATAAAGGGGTATTACCCAGGTAAAGACAGGTAGATAAAGGGGTATTACCCAGGTAAAGGCAGGTAGATAAAGGGGTATTACCCAGGTAAAGACAGGTAGATAAAGGGGTATTACCCAGGTAAAGGCAGGTAGATAAAAGGGGTATTACCCAGGTAAAGGCAGGTAGATAAAGGGGTATTACCCAGGTAAAGGCAGGTAGATAAAGGGGTATTACCCAGGTAAAGACAGGTAGATAAAGGTATTACCAGGTAAAGACAGGTAGATAAAGGGGGTATTACCCAGGTAAAGGCAGGTAGATAAAGGGTATTACCCAGGTAAAGACAGGTAGATAAAGGGGTATTACCCAGGTAAAGACAGGTAGATAAAGGGGTATTACCCAGGTAAAGACAGGTAGATAAAGGGGTATTACCCAGGTAAAGGCAGGTAGATAAAGGGGACACAGAAAGATCTGAACAGAATCTCACCTGTCTGATGTCGTGAGCTGCCTGCCGGCCTGTGATGGTGATGGCGGTGGCGGTCGTCGCTAGCGACGGTGTGGTTGACCATGATTGGCTGATGCAGGTGTAGCTGGGAGGGGTAGAGGACGGACAGGGGTTGCAGCATGACCTGGGACAGCATGACCCCTGAACCCTGGACGACCCCGGCGACCCCGGGGCCGGAGCCTAACAGCAGGGGGTAATGGAGGGAGGGGGGGGGCTGGGGGGAGGAACGACTGTAGGGGGAGGAGGTGGAGGAACGGGAAGATGGGGGAGAGGAGGAGGAGGAGGAGGAGGAGGAGGAGGAGGAGGGTCGTTTGCTGACTGACAGGTCGACTGGTTCGAGTTGTGCGTGTGTGATGGGGTTGGTGGACTGGGTGTGTGTGAGTGTGTGTGTGGGGGAGAAGGTGTGTGTGTGTGTGGGGTGGTAGGGGTGAGGGGTGAAGATAACACTGTAGGCCTCAGCTTGGCTGTTCACTAATGAGGGATAAGACTGATAGAGAGACTGATGGCAGGAAGGAGGGAGAGGAGAGGAGGGAGAGAGTGGAGGAGGAGGAGGAAGGAGGGAGAGGAAGGAGGGAGAGAGTGGAGGAGGAGGAAGGAGGGAAAGGAGGGATGGAGAGAGTGGAGGAGGAGGGGGAAGGAGGGAGAGGAGGGAGGGAGAGAGTGGAGGAGGGGGAGGAAGGGGAAGGAGGGAGAGGAAGGAGGGAGAGAGGGAGGAAGGAGGGAAAGGAGGGATGGAGAGAGTGGAGGAGGGGGAGGAAGGAGGGAGAGGAGGGAGAGGAGGAGGAGGAAGGAGGGAGAGGAAGGAGGGAGAGAGTGGAGGAGGAGGAGGAAGGAGGGAGAGGAAGGAGGGAGAGAGGGAGGAGGGGGGAGGAAGGGGAAGGAGGGAGAGGAAGGAGGGAGAGAGTGGAGGAGGAGGAAGGAGGGAAAGGAGGGATGGAGAGAGTGGAGGAGGAGGAAGGAGGGAGAGGAGGGAGAGGAGGAGGAGGAAGGAGGGAGAGGAAGGAGGGAGTGGAGGAGGAGGGGGAAGGAGGGAGAGGAGGGAGGGAGAGAGTGGAGGAGGAGGGGGAAGGAGGGAGAGGAAGGAGGGAGAGAGTGGAGGAGGAGGAGGAAGGAGGGAGAGGAGGGAGGGAGAGAGTGGAGGAGGGAGATAGAGAGAGATTGTATTTAATTTTCATTCTTTCAAACAAAATAACAAACACAATGCAAGCTTGTACTGTGTGTGTGTGTGTGTGTGTGTGTGTGTGTGTGCATAAATTGTATGCAAATGTCCATCATGAAGCAGCCTTTGTCAAGGAAGAAGTTGAATGTGGGAACCAGTCAGTCTAGGTGTGTGTGTGTGTGTGTGTGTGTGTGTGTGTGTGTGTGTGTGTGTGTGTGTGTGTGTGTGTGTGTGTGTGTGTGTGTGTGTGTGTGTGTGCCAGATCTACTTTATGCCTAGTGGAAAGGTTGGATGGAAACCCCCCCACCCACACCCCACCCCCCACCCCACCCCACCCGCACCCCACCCCCCCCACCCCCCCACCACACCTCCAGTCTCACCGGCTCCATGTCTGTCTTCAGTGGGTAGTCATACACCATCATGGCTGCAGCCAGACCTCTAGAGAGAGAGACAGGATAAATCTATAAATAGACAGGATCAATAGACACAGACCTCTAGAGAAATAGACAGGATCAATAGACATACATCTAGAGAAAGAGACAGGATCAATAGACACAGACCTCTAGAGAAATAGACAGGATCACTAGACACAGACCTCTAGAGAAAGAGACAGGATCACTAGACACAGACCTCTAGAGAAATAGACAGGATCAATAGACACAGACCTCTAGAGAGAGAGACAGGATCAATAGACACAGACCTCTAGAGAGAGAGAGACAGGATCAATAGACATACCTCTAGAGAAAGAGACAGGATCAATAGACACATACCTCTAGAGAAAGACAGGATCAATAGACATACCTCTAGAGAAAGAGACAGGATCAATAGACACAGACCTCTAGAGAAAGAGACAGGATCAATAGACACAGACCTCTAGAGAGAGAGATACAGGATCAATAGACAGACCTCTAGAGAAAGAGAGACAGGATCAATAGACAGACCTCTAGAGAAAGAGACAGGATCAATAGACACAGACCTCTAGAGAAAGAGACAGGATCAATAGACACAGACCTCTAGAGAGAGAGACAGGATCAATAGACATACCTCTAGAGAAAGAGACAGGATCAATAGACACAGACCTCTAGAGAAAGAGACAGGATCAATAGACACAGACCTCTAGAGAGAGAGATACAGGATCAATAGACAGACCTCTAGAGAAAGAGAGACAGGATCAATAGACAGACCTCTAGAGAAAGAGACAGGATCAATAGACACATACCTCTAGAGAAAGACAGGATCAATAGACATACCTCTAGAGAAAGAGACAGGATCAATAGACACAGACCTCTAGAGAAAGAGACAGGCTCAATAGACATACCTCTAGAGAAAGAGACAGGATCAATAGACACAGACCTCTAGAGAGAGAGACAGGATCAATAGACATACCTCTAGAGAAAGAGAGACCGGATCAATAGACAGACCTCTAGAGAAAGAGACAGGCTCAATAGACAGACCTCTAGAGAAAGAGACAGGATCAATAGACACAGACCTCTAGAGAAAGAGACAGGATCAATAGACAGACCTCTAGAGAAAGAGACAGGATCAATAGACATACCTCTAGTGAAAGAGACAGGATCAATAGACAGAGACCTCTAGAGAAAGAGACAGGATCAATAGACAAACCTCTAGAGAAAGAGACAGGATCAATAGACACATACCTCTAGAGAAAGAGATAGGATCAATAGACACACCTCTAGTGAAAGAGACAGGATCAATAGACAGACCTCGGAAAGAGAGACAGGATCAATAGACAGACCTCTAGAGAGAGAGACAGGATGAATAGAACAGACCTCTAGAGAAGAGAGACAGGATCAATAGACACAGACCTCTAGAGAGAGAGACAGGATCAATAGACAGACCTCTAGAGAAAGAGAGACAGGATCAATAGACAGACCTCTAGAGAAAGAGAGACAGGATCAATAGACAGACCTCTAGAGAGAGAGACAGGATCAATAGACAGACCTCTAGAGAAAGAGACAGGATCAATAGACACAGACCTCTAGAGAAAGAGACAGGATACAACTGGTCCTCTGTAGCTCAATTGGTAGAGCAATTGGTAGAGCATGGCGCTTGTAACGCCAGGGTAGTGGGTTCGATCCCCGGGACCACCCATACGTAAAAATGTATGCACACATGACTGTAAGTCGCTTTGGATAAAAGCGTCTGCTAAATGGCATATTATTATTACAACGATCAATAGACACATATATCTGTCAGTCCAGGTCCTGAGGCAGCAAAGCATCCCCAAACCATCACACCACCACCACCATGCTTGACCTTTGGTATGATTTTCTTACTGTGGAATGCAGTGTTTGGTTTTCGCCAGACATAAATGGGACAAAAAGCACCTGGAAGATCATCAAGACTCTTGGAAGAACGTTCTATGGACAGATGATTCAAAAGTATAACTTTTTGGACGACACGGTTCCAG
>NW_025534650.1:132500-170215 GCF_020615455.1 Coregonus clupeaformis
GGTAGCTATAGAAGACAGAGGGTAGCTATAGAAGACAGATATAGGGTAAAACCATAGAGAAACATACCGGTAGGCTATAGAAGACAGATAGAGGGTAGCTATAGAAGACAGATAGAGGGTAGCTATAGAAGACAGATAGAGGGTAGCTATAGAAGACAGATAGAGGGTAGGCTATAGAAGACAGATAGAGGGTAGCTATAGAAGACAGATAGAGGGTAGCTATAGAAGACAGATAGAGGGTAGCTATAGAAGACAGATAGAGGGTAGCTATAGAAGACAGATAGAGGGTAGCTATAGAAGACAGATAGAGGGTAGCTATAGAAGACAGATAGAGGGTAGCTATAGAAGACAGATATAGGGTAAACCATAGAGAAACATACCAGTAGAAAGGCCGCCGTAGGCAGACCTGGCTCTCAAGAGAAGACAGGCTATGTGCACACTGCCCACAAAATGAGGTGGAAACTGAGCTGCACTTCCTAACCTCCTGCCAAATGTATGACCATATTAGAGACACATATTGCCCTCAGATTACACAGACCCACAAAGAATTCGAAATACAATCCCAATTTTTGATAAACTCCCATATCTATTGGGTGAAAAACCACAGTGTGCCATCACAGCAGCAAGATTTGTGACCTGTTGCCACAAGAAAAGGGCAACCAGTGAAGAACAAACACCATTGTAAATACAACCCATATTTATGTTGATTTATTTTCCCATTTGTACTTTAACTATTTGTACATCGTTACAACACTGTATATAGACATAATATGACATTTGAAATGGAACTTTTGTGAGTGTAATGTTTACTGTTAATATTTATTGTTTATTTCACTTTTGTTTACTATCTATTTCACTTGCTTTGGCAATGTTAACATACGTTTCCCATGCCAATAAAGCCCTTAAATTGAAATTGAAATTAGAGGGTAAACCCATAGAGAAACATACCGGTAGGCTACAGAAGACAGATAGAGGGTAGCTACAGAAGACAGATAGAGGGTAGCTACAGAAGACAGATAGAGGGTAGCTACAGAAGACAGATAGAGGGTAGCTACAGAAGACAGATAGAGGGTAGCTATAGAAGACAGATAGAGGGTAGCTATAGAAGACAGATAGAGGGTAGCTATAGAAGACAGATAGAGGGTAGCTATAGAAGACAGATAGAGGGTAGCTACAGAAGACAGATAGAGGGTAGCTATAGAAGACAGATAGAGGGTAGCTATAGAAGACAGATAGAGGGTAGCTATAGAAGACAGATAGAGGGTAGCTATAGAAGACAGATAGAGGGGTAGCTATAGAAGACAGATAGAGGGTAGCTATAGAAGACAGATAGAGGTAGCTATAGAAGACAGATAGAGGGTAGCTACAGAAGACAGATATAGGGTAGCTATAGAAGACAGATAGAGGGTAGCTATAGAAGACAGATAGAGGGTAGCTATAGAAGACAGATAGAGGGTAGCTACAGAAGACAGATAGAGGGTAGCTATAGAAGACAGATAGAGGGTAGCTATAGAAGACAGATAGAGGGTAGCTATAGAAGACAGATAGAGGGTAGCTATAGAAGACAGATAGAGGGTAGCTATAGAAGACAGATAGAGGGTAGCTATAGAAGACAGATAGAGGGTAGCTATAGAAGACAGATAGAGGGTAGCTATAGAAGACAGATAGAGGGTAGCTATAGAAGACAGATAGAGGAGTAGCTACAGAAGACAGATAGAGGGTAGCTATAGAAGACAGATAGAGGGTAGCTATAGAAGACAGATAGAGGGTAGCTACAGAAGACAGATAGAGGGTAGCTATAGAAGACAGATAGAGGGTAAACCCATAGAGAAACATACCGGTAGGCTATAGAAGACAGATATAGGGTAGCTATAGAAGACAGATAGAGGGTAGCTATAGAAGACAGATAGAGGGTAGCTATAGAAGACAGATAGAGGGTAGCTATAGAAGACAGATAGAGGGTAGCTACAGAAGACAGATATAGGGTAGCTATAGAAGACAGATAGAGGGTAGCTATAGAAGACAGATAGAGGGTAGCTATAGAAGACAGATAGAGGGTAGCTACAGAAGACAGATAGAGGGTAGCTATAGAAGACAGATAGAGGGTAGCTATAGAAGACAGATAGAGGGTAGCTATAGAAGACAGAGGGTAGCTATAGAAGACAGATAGAGGGTGGCTATAGAAGACAGATAGAGGGTAGCTACAGAAGACAGATAGAGGGTAGCTATAGATGACAGATAGAGGGTAGCTATAGAAGACAGATAGAGGGTAGCTATAGAAGACAGATAGAGGGTAGCTATAGAAGACAGATAGAGGGTAGCTATAGAAGACAGATAGAGGGTAGCTATAGAAGACAGATAGAGGGTAGCTATAGAAGACAGATAGAGGGTAGCTACAGAAGACAGATAGAGGGTAGCTATAGAAGACAGATAGAGGGTAGCTATAGAAGACAGATAGAGGGTAGCTACAGAAGACAGATAGAGGGGTAGCTATAGAAGACAGATAGAGGGTAAACCCATAGAGAAACATACCGGTAGGCTATAGAAGACAGATATAGGGTAGCTATAGAAGACAGATATAGGGTAGCTATAGAAGACAGATAGAGGGTAGCTATAGAAGACAGATAGAGGGTAGCTATAGAAGACAGATAGAGGGTAGCTACAGAAGACAGATAGAGGGTAGCTATAGAAGACAGATATAGGGTAGCTATAGAAGACAGATAGAGGGTAGCTATAGAAGACAGATAGAGGGTAGCTATAGAAGACAGAGATAGAGGGTAGCTACAGAAGACAGATAGAGGGTAGCTATAGAAGACAGATATAGGGTAGCTATAGAAGACAGATAGAGGGTAGCTATAGAAGACAGATATAGGGTAGCTATAGAAGACAGATAGAGGGTAGCTATAGAAGACAGATAGAGGGTAGCTATAGAAGACAGATAGAGGGTAGCTATAGAAGACAGATAGAGGGTAGCTATAGAAGACAGATAGAGAGTAGCTATAGAAGACAGATAGAGGGTAGCTATAGAAGACAGATAGAGGGTAGCTATAGAAGACAGATATAGGGTAGCTATAGAAGACAGATAGAGGGTAGCTACAGAAGACAGATAGAGGGTAGCTATAGAAGACAGATATAGGGTAGCTATAGAAGACAGATAGAGGGTAGCTATAGAAGACAGATAGAGGGTAGCTATAGAAGACAGAGATAGAGGGTAGCTACAGAAGACAGATAGAGGGTAGCTACAGAAGACAGATAGAGGGTAGCTACAGAAGACAGATAGAGGGTAGCTATAGAAGACAGATAGAGGGTACTGTAAATCAACACAGAGGCTGTGTTTACACAGGCAGCCTGTAGATCCACCAACACAGACCTGTAGATCCACCAACATAGACCTGTAGATCCACCAGTTATACAACATAGACCTGTAGATCCACCAACATAAACCTGTAGATCCATCAACATAAACCTGTAGATCCACCAACATAGACCTGTAGATCCACCAACATAAACCTGTAGATCCACCAACACAGACCTGTAGATCCACCAACACAGACCTGTAGATCCACCAACATAAACCTGTAGATCCACCAACACAGACCTGTAGATCCACCAACACAGACCTGTAGATCCACCAACATAAACCTGTAGATCCACCAACACAGACCTGTAGATCCACCAACACAGACCTGTAGATCCACCAACATAAACCTGTAGATCCACCAGTTATACAACATAGACCTGTAGATCCACCAACATAGACCTGTAGATCCACCAACACAGACCTGTAGATCCACCAACATAGACCTGTAGATCCACCAGTTATACAACATAGACCTGTAGATCCACCAACACAGACCTGTAGATCCACCAACACAGACCTGTAGATCCACCAACATAAACCTGTAGATCCACCAACACATACCTGTAGATCCACCAACATAAACCTGTAGATCCACCAACACAGACCTGTAGATCCACCAACACAGACCTGTAGATCCACCAACATAGACCTGTAGATCCACCAACACAGACCTGTAGATCCACCAACATAGACCTGTAGATCCACCAGTTATACAACATAGACCTGTAGATCCACCAACATAAACCTGTAGATCCACCAACATAAACCTGTAGATCCACCAACACAGACCTGTAGATCCACCAACATAAACCTGTAGATCCACCAACATAGACCTGTAGATCCACCAACACAGACCTGTAGATCCACCAACATAGACCTGTAGATCCACCAACATAGACCTGTAGATCCACCAACACAGACCTGTAGATCCACCAACACAGACCTGTAGTTCCACCAACATAAACCTGTAGATCCATCAACATAAACCTGTAGATCCACCAACATAAACCTGTAGATCCACCAACACAGACCTGTAGATCCACCAACATAAACCTGTAGATCCACCAACATACACCTGTAGATCCACCAACATAGACCTGTAGATCCACCAACACAGACCTGTAGATCCACCAACACAGACCTGTAGTTCCACCAACATAAACCTGTAGATCCACCAGTTATACAACATAGACCTGTAGATCCACCAACATAAACCTGTAGATCCATCAACATAAACCTGTAGATCCACCAACATAAACCTGTAGATCCACCAACATAGACCTGTAGATCCACCAACACAGACCTATAGATCCACCAACACAGACCTGTAGATCGACCAACATAGACCTGTAGATCCACCAACACAGACCTATAGATCCACCAACACAGACCTGTAGATCCACCAACATAAACCTGTAGATCCATCAACATAAACCTGTAGATCCACCAACACAGACCTGTAGATCCACCAACATAGACCTGTAGATCCACCAGTTATACAACATTGATAATAACATTTAAATCTCAGGTTACTGACTATCCATCCATCCATCTAATCCCATGGTAACAGAGTAAATGTGTTGGGCAGGTGATGGGGTCAGACAGACAGCTAAATCACTGAGCAGGTAAAGGTGTAAAACACGTCCTACTGCGAGTGACAGCGATATCAGCATTTAGGACAATACACGCACACACACTAGACCGCAGGAATGCACAGGCAGTAATGTTACTGTACACCAACTGTTTGTTTGTGTGTGTGTGTGTGCGTGTGTGTGCGTGTGTGTGTTTTCAAATGGCCAACTCGTTCACTGACATACTACTAGACTATGTTAAATTAAAATCAATGAGAATAATTACATTATAGACCTGTTAATTGCCAAAACTAGTTGAATGCATTTTAACTAAATAATGAATAAAGAAATTATTTTAACTAAAGAAAGTCATTGGATTTATGAATTTCCGATATTTTTACATTTAAAAATAGCCTCCATGTAAAATACTAACTAGACTATGCCTGGTTGACACGTTGTGTTGACAAATGAGCATCAATCCATGTCGGTCATCACACAGTAACACAGTTCATATGACAAGTTTATAAGATTAGCCTATAACAAAATTATACCAATCACCAATTTATTAACCAGCTACCTAACATAAATTATAGCTAATCACCAACGTTTAATCAGCCCTAAATGGTTTCAATGGTTAGACTTAGTCAAAAACAGAATAAAAAAAAACTTACTTCACAATGGAGAATATTGAGTGTGTATTAGTGAGTTATTCCCGTTGTTTAACTCTTTTAGTAACTGGCTCCGTGAGTTTGGTCCAAAAAAATCACAAAATATAATAATCCGTTTAGAATTGTGGCGCAGTGGAAAACCGTGTCACACGTATTGGTCAACCGATCGCCCGTTCGGAAAACTGAAAACTCCAAATGACAGATAGACTGGGACTGGCACGGAAACAAAACTCCCCCCCACACAGTTACGAAACTCTTCTCCTCCTTCTCTTTCTCTCTGCTTGTTGTCGGTAAAAAAAAAAACTCCCCGGAGACACGGGGTGCGTTGTGCGCGTGTCACATGACCGTTCCGTAGGGCGGGGTCGGGTCGCGGGGGAGGCGAGGGGCGGGGTCGGGGCGGGTGGGCGTGTCTTAACAGACAGGGAAGAGGAAACTTTGGGCGTGACGCGGGCGTCAGCTCGAGAGCAGGACGTGTGACGCGACACACAAGGAACTAAAACAGACAGAGAGCGGAGGGGAGGGTCAGTGAACCACAAAGAACAATAGTCTAAGATTAATTAGATTATAGCCTTTTTTTTTTTTTTTTATGCTTATATACAATAGGCCTACAGGTCTTTCGATCCATGTGTAAGATGATAATGGATAATAATAATTGCATGTCAGGACACACATCTTTGCTGGCCTAAATGGCGCTACATGACGCAATCACAAAGCCACGGGTCACCACACCCTCTCAGAAGGAAAAAAGGCAGATAACTGACACTCTCTCTCAATTCAAAGGGCTTTACTGGCATGGGAAACGTATGTTTACATTGCCAGTGGTGGGCAAAAAGTACCCAATTGTCTTACTTGAGTAAAAGTAAAAGATACCTTAATAGAAAATGACTCAAGTCACCCTGTAATGTACCATTTGAGTAAAAGTATTCGGTTTTAAATATACATTAAGTATCAAAAGTATAAAAGTATAAATAATTTCAAATTGCTTATATTAAGCAAACCAGATGGCACAATTGTCTTTTTTTTAATTTATTTTATTTACGGATAGCCAGTGGCACACTCCAACACTCAGACATCATTTAAAAACTAAGCATTTGTGTTTGGTGAGTCCGCCAGATCAGAGGCAGTAGGGATGACCAGGGATGTTCTCTTGATAAGTGTGTGAATTTGACCATTTTCCTGTCCTGCTAAGCATTCAAAATGTAACAAGTACTTTTGGGTGTCAGGGAAAATGTATGGAGTAAAAATTACCTTATTTTCTTTAGGAATGTAGTGAAGTAAAAGTAAAAGTTGTCAAAAATATAAATAGTAAAGTAAAGTACAGATACCCCAAAAAACTACTTAAGTAGTACTTTAAAGTATTTTTACTGAAGTATTTTACACCACTGGAGTCTGGCCCAGGGGTGCGAAGGTGAATGGCAACTACTACCAACCCTAACTACTACCAACCCTAGCTACTACCAACCCCAACTACTACCAACCCCAACTACTACCAACCCTAACAACTACCAACCCCAACTACTACCAACCCCAACTACTACCAACCCCAACTACTACCAACCTCAACTACTACCAACCTCAACTACTACCAACCCCAACTACTACCAACCTCAACTACTACCAACCCTAACTACTACCAACCCCAACTACTACCAACCCCAACTACTACCAACCCTAACTACTACCAACCCCAAATACTACCAACCCCAAATACTACCAACCCCAACTACTACCAACCCCAACTACTACCAACCCCAACTACTACCAACCCCAACTACTACCAACCCCAACTACTACCAACCCTAACAACTACCAACCCCAACTACTACCAACCCCAACTACTACCAACCCCAACTACCAACCCCAACTACTACCAACCCCAAATACTACCAACCCCAACTACTACCAACCCCAACTACTACCAACCCCAACTACTACCAACCCCAACTACTACCAACCCTAACTACTACCAACCCCAACTACTACCAACCTCAACTACTACCAACCCCAACTACTACCAACCCCAACTACTACCAACCCCAAATACTACCAACCCCAAATACTACCAACCCCAACTACTACCAACCCCAACTACTACCAACCCCAACTACTACCAACCCCAACTACTACCAACCCCAACTACTACCAACCCTAACAACTACCAACCCCAACTACTACCAACCCCAACTACTACCAACCCCAACTACTACCAACCTCAACTACTACCAACCTCAACTACTACCAACCCCAACTACTACCAACCCCAACTACTACCAACCCCAACTACTACCAACTTTCTTTCTTTCTTTCTTTCTTTCTTTCTTTCTTTCTTTCTTTCTTTCTTTCTTTCTTTCTTTCTTTCTTTCTTTCTTTTAATTCAATTCAATGGGCTTTATTGGCATGGGAAACGTATGTTAACATTGCCAAAGCAAGAGAAATAGATAATAAACAAAAGTGAAATAAACAATAAAATATTAACAGTAAACATTACACTCACAAAAGTTCCAAAGGAATAAAGACATTTCAAATGTCATATTATGTATATATACAGTGTTGTAACAATGTGCAAATAGTTAAAGTACAAATGGGAAAATAAATCAACATAAATATGGGTTGTATTTACAATGGTGTTTGTTCTTCACTGGTTGCCATTTTCTTGTGGCAACAGGTCACAAATCTTGCTGCTGTGATTGGACACTGTTATTTCACCAAATAGATATGGGAGTTTATCAAAATTGGATTTGTTTTCAAATTCTTTGTGGGTCTGTGTAATCTGAGGGCAATGTGTGTCTCTAATATGGTCATACATTTGGCAGGAGGTTAGGAAGTGCAGCTCAGTTTCCACCTCATTTTGTGGGCAGTGTGCACATAGCCTGTCTTCCCTTGAGAGCCAGGTCTGCCTACGGCAGCCTTTCTCAATGGCAAGGCTATGCTCACTGAGTCTGTACATAGTCAAAGCTTGCCTTAATTTTGGGTCAGTTATGGTGGTTAGGTATTCTGCCACTGTGTACTCTCTGTTTAGGGCCAAATAGCATTCTAGTTTGCTCAGCTTTTTGGTTAATTCTTTCCAGTGTGTCAAGTAATTATCTTTTTGTTTTCTCATGATTTGGTTGGGTCTAATTGTGTTGCTGTCCTGGGGCTCTGTGGGGTCTGTTTGTGTTTGTGAACAGAGCCCCAGGACCAGCTTGCTTGGGGACTCTTCTCCAGGTTCATCTCTCTGTAGGTGATGGCTTTGTTATGGAAGGTTTTGGGAATCGCTTCCTTTTAGGTGGTTGTAGAATTTAACAGCTTTGTTCTGGATTTTAATAATTAGCGGGTATCGTCCTAATTCTGCTCTGCATGCATTATTTGGTGTTTTACGTTGTACACAGAGGATGTTTTTGCAGTATTCTGCATGCAGTCTCAATTTGGTGTTTGGCCCATTTAGTGAATTCTTGGTTGGTGAGCGGACCTCAGACCTCAGAACCATAAAGGGCAATGGGTTCTATAACTGATTGAAGTATTTTTAGCCAGATCCTAATTGGGATGTCGAGTTCTATGTTCCTTTTGATGGCATAGAAGGCCCTTCTTGCCTTGGCTCTCAGATCGTTCACAACCTTGTGGAAGTTACCTGTGGCGCTGATGTTTAGGCCGAGGTAGGTATAATTTTTTGTGTGCTCTAGGGCAACGGTTTCTAGATAGAATTTGTATTTGTTGTCCTGGCAACTGGACCTTTTTTGGAACACCATTATTTTTGTCTTACTGAGATTCACTGTCAGGGCCCAGGTCTGACAGAATCTGTGCAGAAGATCTAGGTGCGGCTGTAGGGTGAGGCCGGGTGCTGCAGACCGTTCTAGGGCCCTCGCCAATTCGTTGATATATATTGTGATGTCACGAGAGGCTGTGTCCGGGAGGGACGTTACATCCCCCTGAGGTGGCTGCAAACCCAGACAGCTATGGCTCCATCTGCTGGTATGGTCGGGAACTCCACCCCTCTATGGCCAATCTTCCCACGCAGCTGAAACAAATGAGGAGCTGATGAGCTGAAGGTTTGGGAAGGGAAGAGACACAGTCTCCAAGCTGGGCTCTCTGGAGGACAAGAGTGCTGCACGTCCACTTCCATGAGGAATATAAGGATTTGGAGATACTTACCTTTGGGAAATACTCACCTTTGGATATATGCACCTGTGGAAATACGTGAGAGACATTTGGAAGGACTTTTTGCTGGGTTGGCCACTAGCTGCAACGTGGACTACAGTAAGGCTGGGGAAAAGTTATCTGAGCCGAGTGAGAATTATGATTTTGGATGTGGAAGAGACATCCCTGAACTGTTAACCCTTAAAGAGCCACAAGAGAACAGAATTTTGTTATATTTTCGTTAATTTCCCAAGACCTATAATAAAATCCTTGTTTTGTTTGAACCTTGTCTCCTTGCACTACTTGAGCAATCCCGCTGAAAGCTGTGTAGCCTCTCGTGACGTCACAGATGGTGGAGAATACGGGCACGCTCAAGCGTTAATAGTGCATGTCAGAGGAGGATACCGAAGGTTTGATCACCCAGTTTTCCAAGTTGGCCGTAGGCTCCCCGCCGACTGAAATGGAGGACATATTGAAAGCCCTTGTTGCTGGCCAGCAAGCCCAGATGCAAGCAAACGTGGCTCTCTTGGAGGAGCAAAAGAAAGCCAACCTTCTGAAGGCAGAGGAATTGCAGTTGCAGAGACAGAGGGTGGTCCAAAATACCCGCCCAATAAAGGCAAGTGACTTTATATCTAAGATGGGAGCTACCGATGACATTGAGGCATACCTGCATGCATTTGAGGCCACGGCCACTAGGGAAGCCTGGCCCAAGCCACAGTGGGTTGGTCTGTTAGCCCCCTTTCTAACCGGGAATCGCTGAATGCTGTCCGGGACCTGGGCCCTGACCAGGTTACTGACTATGATGCCCTGAAGTCTGAGATCCTCAGCAGATATGGACTCACAAAGTTTGGTATGGCCCAGCGCTTTCACAGCTGGACCTTCCAACCAGACCAACCTCCTCGGGCGCAGATGCATGAACTTGTCCGAATCGCAAGGAAATGGCTGGATCCGCAGAGGAATACAGCAGCGGCGGTGGTGGAGGCCGTTGTGGTGGATCGTTACCTACGCGCCCTGCCTTATGAGGCAAAACGGTTCATCAGTCAACAGGCCTTGACCACGGCTGATCTGACCGTGGAAGCTGTGGAAAAGTACCAGGCCACAGCGGGAGATGCTGAATGCTTCCCGAAAAAGACCCCAGGAGGGCGGCCCCACCACAAATGGGAAGAACCCGTCCAAAGGACCCCCAAGGTCTCGAACCCAGCCACGTCAGGACTTATCCCAGCTCCAGGGGGAGCCAGAAACCAGGCGGGTCAAGAAGAGTACACCAGGAGGGGGAAACTCGACAGTGTTACCGGTGTGGGGAGATGGGACATATCTCCTGGCAGTGTGGGAAACCAGCCGATGAACCTATGCCCACTGCGGAGTCCTCCAGCTCAGCACCCACACATCGTTTGCCTCGCTCTTGGGAGTCTTAGATGGCGGCCCAGATCGACCCCCCACCTGCCCGGTAACTGTGAATCACCATGATGTGGAGGCCTTACTGGATTCTGGTAGCCGGGCCACCCTGGTGCGTAAGGATTTGGTGGGCCCCACGTGTCTGACCCCGGGGAAAGTCCTCCCAGTTTCCTGTGTCCATGGGGACACCAGAGAATACCCCATTACTGTACTTACAATGACCAGCACACGGGGAACCATACACACGACGGCGGGGTGGTTGATTCCCTCCCCGTCCCTGTCCTAATTGGACGAGACTGCCCAGCCTTTTACCCACTCTGGAGAGAGTCTCAGGAGAGGGATAACCCGAGTACCTCGGGAAACGGAGAGGCAAGACTCATCCTGGGAAGGCTCCGGTGCAATCCTCCGAGTTACTCACTCCCGCCCGGGCTCTGATAGGGATGGCAGGTGCCCAGACCGACACAGAGACGGAGCTACAGAATCTGGACAAAGAACTGTCTGGTCTGAAGGGGACCGCTGAGAGGTATCGTTTGTTAAAGCAACAGTTAGACATGAAGACAGAAGAGTTAGATATCCTCCAGGCTAAACTCCAACAGAGCTCCTTCCTAAGCAACAGGAGGAGCTGGAGAGGCTGCGCAGGACCATCGAGGAGTGTGAGGAGACCCTGCGCAGTAGTAAGGAGGTCCAGAAGAAGGCAGAGGAGAAGTACAAGGTGTTGGAGAACAAGATGAAGAATGCGGAGGCAGAGAGAGAGAAGGAACTGAAAGCTGCTCAACAAAAGCTAAACTCTGCTAAAACCAAGGCTGATGCGTTTCAGTAAGAAACTCAAGGAGAGACAACAGGAGGCTGAGTCCCTGGTCCTAGAGTTGGAGGAGTTGAAGAGAGAGCAGTCGGGCAAGCACCACGGCAATGCGGACGCCCTCTCCGGCGTGATGCCTTCTTCGCTGCCTTTACCCGACGAGGACGTCGGTCCCGAGGAGGGGGATGTGTGATGTCACGAGAGGCTGTGTCCGGGAGGGACGTTACATCCCCCTGAGGTGGCTGCAAACCCAGACAGCTATGGCTCCATCTGCTGGTATGGTCGGGAACTCCACCCCTCTATGGCCAATCTTCCCACGCAGCTGAAACAAATGAGGAGCTGATGAGCTGAAGGTTTGGGAAGGGAAGAGACACAGTCTCCAAGCTGGGCTCTCTGGAGGACAAGAGTGCTGCACGTCCACTTCCATGAGGAATATAAGGATTTGGAGATACTTACCTTTGGGA
Source organism: Coregonus clupeaformis (assembly GCF_020615455.1). Taxonomy (NCBI): domain Eukaryota; kingdom Metazoa; phylum Chordata; class Actinopteri; order Salmoniformes; family Salmonidae; genus Coregonus; species Coregonus clupeaformis. The sequence continues at coordinate 144,872 of NW_025534650.1, forward strand.
AATACTCACCTTTGGATATATGCACCTGTGGGAAATACGTGAGAGACATTTGGAAGGACTTTTTTGCTGGGTTGGCCACTAGCTGCAACGTGGACTACAGTAAGGCTGGGGAAAAGTTATCTGAGCGAGTGAGAATTATGATTTTGGATGTGGAAGAGACATCCCTGAACTGTTAACCCTTAAAGAGCCACAAGAGAACAGAATTTTGTTATATTTTCGTTAATTTCCCAAGACCTATAATAAAATCCTTGTTTTGTTTGAACCTTGTCTCCTTGCACTACTTGAGCAATCCCGCTGAAAGCTGTGTAGCCTCTCGTGACGTCACAATATGTTGAAGAGGCTGGGGCTCAAGCTGCATCCCTGTCTCACCCCACGGCCCTGTGGAAAGAAATGTGTGTCTTTTGCCAATTTAAACTGCACACTTGTTTGTGTACATGGATTTTATAATGTCGAATGTCCCCCCCCCCCACCATCACTGCTTTCCATCAATTTGTATCGCAGACCCTCATGCCAAATTGAGTCAAAAGCTTTTTTGAAATCAACAAAGCATGAGAAGACTTGTTTATTTGTCAATTAGGGTGTGCAGGGTGAATACATGGTCTGTCGTACGATATTTTGATAAGAAGCCAATTTGACATTTGTTCAGGACATTGTTTTCACTGAGGAAATGTTGGAGTCTGCTGTTGATGATATAGCAGAGGATTCTTCCGAGGTTGCCAAGGTTACTGTGGACGCAGATTCCACTGTAATTATTGGGGTCAAATTTCTCTCCACTTTTGTGGATTGGGTTGATCAGACCGTGGTTCCAAATATTGTGGAAGATGCCAGAGCTGAGGATGATGTTAAAGAGTCTAAGTATAGCCAATTGGAATTTGTGGTCTGTATATTTTTATCATTTCATTGAGGATACCATCAACACCACAGGCCTTTTTGGGTTGGAGGGTTTGTATTTTGTCCTGTAGTTCATTCAATGTAATTGGAGAATCCAGTGAGTTCTGGCAGTCTTTAATAGATGATTCTAAGGTTTGTAAGTTATTATGTATATGTTTTTGCTGTTTGTTCTTTGTTATAGGGCCAAAAAGGTTGGAGAAGTGGTTTACCCATACATCTCCGTTTTGGATAGATAGCTCTTCGTGTTGTTGTTTGTTTAGTGTTTTCCAATTTCCCCAGAAGTGGTTAGAGTCTATGGATTCTTAAATTACATTGAGCTGATTTCTGACGTGCTGTTCCTTCTTTTTCCGTAGTGTATTTCTGTATTGTTTTAGTGATTTCACTATAGTGAAGGCGTAGGCTCAGGTTTTCGAGGTTCTCTATGTTTTCGGTTGGATATGTTTCTCAATTTCTTTCTTAGGTTTTTTGCATTCTTCATCAAACCGTTTGTCATTGTTGTTACTTTTCTTAGGTTTTCTGCTAGAATGTTTTTAATTTGATACGTTAGCCGATAGTTCAGATATACTGTTTAGGCTTCCTGCTGCTAAGGTTACACTTTCACTATTGCGGGGACACATTTTGTCCAGGAAGTTGTCTAAAAGGGATTTAATTTGTTGTTGGCCAATTGTTTTTTGTTAGGTTTCTACACTACCTTCCTTCCATCTATAGCATTTCTTAATAGCATGCAGTTTTGTTCACAGGTTGAATTAGAGATAGAAATGATCATGACAGGACTGCTGCCTTGTATAGGTGGATCTGGTCCTAAAGGCTGTTCCAGTCCAGGGTGGAGTGGTGGGCCAGGTAGACATTAGGTTTTTAAGGCACAGTCACAGGAAATGCTGGCGTTTACAACTGAATGGTGGCAGGGTGGAAGTATTTTCTTGGTAACAGGGTGGAGATAACCACTCGAGAGTTGGGGAAAGTAGAAGAAGCTTTTTTCAGTCACTCCCTTTCCTGCTGTGCTCTCAGGTTGTTTGTGCCTGTGTGAATTATGATGTGGCTCAGTGACCCTAGATGGTCCTCAGATAGCAGGTCTATGGCTCGCTGGGTGTTTGGACACCAGAGTTTAGCCACTGTGAGTTTGGGGAAACGTTTTATTTTATTGGAGTCCAAAAGGAATACAATCAGTGGCTTTGTGTGTCCTCAGTGGGTGTGTGTGTGTGTGTGTGGGGGGTTCATGGGGGGCTGCTAGGAGGTGGTTCTTCATTTTATCTGTTCTGCTGTGGTCAGGGTCTGTGGTGGGCTGTTCTGTTGCCTTCTCTGGGGGAGCAGCCAGCTCTTTCATGGGTTGTTCTCTGTTTCACCTCATCTTTCTCACCTCCTCCTCCTTCATCTTTCTCTCCTCCTCCTCCTTCATCTTTCTCTCCTCCTCTAGTGCTCTCATCTTCTCCTGCCGTTGAGCCTCCTCCTTTCTCTCCTCCTCCAACACATCTCTCTCCCCCTCCAGCTCTCTGGGTCTGGTTAAGGGGGTGTTGTTGTGCTGGACTGTTGTCTGGTTCTGTGCTGGGTGGGTGGGGGGGGGGGGGGGGACTCTCCTCTTGGGGTTGCTCGTCGTCTGTGGTGGTGCGGACCGACTCACTTGGGGTTGAGGGAGTTGTCACCAAGAGAAAGCTTCTCCTGCGGTGCGCTCTTTTTGATTGTGTAAAAGTCCTGTTGGAAGTGTTTGAGGTTTCCCTGCACCACCACTTTCCCAACCTTGTACAAATTGACAGAGGTTCTCAGTCTCAGGGGGCCTCATTCTGATTGACAGGCGCTCTCAGTCTCAGGGGCCTCATTCTGATTGACAGATGCTCTCAGTCTCAGGGGGCCTCATTCTGATTGACAGATGCTCTCAGTCTCAGGGGGCCTCATTCTGATTTTCCACTCTCTGCCAATACCCTCTCTCCTGACAGAGAGGTAGTGTGTTCTTATAGCAGTGTGCCATGCCTGGGGGTTGTCCGTGTGGAAAATTAAAGTTGTTGTGTTTCCAGTCTTGTAACAGTCCGCAAATAGCGTCTCTGGATTGTCCCCCGAGGAGCTTCTGTTTGTACTGTTTTTTTGGTGCAGTGTCATTTAAAATGTCTGAGGGGAACTGTACTATGCGCGGCTCCGCACAGGGATGTAAGGAAGCCATTTTGGGGGTAGAGGGCCTCAGAGGGCCTCTGGGTTTGGGTGGTAAGGAAGCCATTTGGGGGGTAGAGGGCCTCAGAGGGCCTCTGGGTTTGAGTGGTAAGGAAGCCATTTTGGGGGTAGAGGGCCTCAGAGGGCCTCTGGGTTTGGGGTGGTAAGGAAGCCATTTTGGGGTAGAGGGCCTCAGAGGGCCTCTGGGTTTGGGTGGTAAGGGAAGCCATTTTGGGGGTAGAGGGCCTCAGAGGGCCTCTGGGTTTGGGTGGTAAGGAAGCCATTTTGGGGGGTAGAGGGCCTCAGAGGGCCTCTGGGTTTGGGTGGTAATGAAGCCATTTTGGGGCTAGAGGGCCTCAGAGGGCCTCTGGGTTTGGGTGGTAAGGAAGCCATTTTGGGGGTAGAGGGCCTCAGAGGGCCTCTGGGTTTTGGGTGGTTAGGAAGCCATTTTGGGGGCTAGAGGGCCTCAGAGGGCCTCTGGGTTTGGGGTGGTAAGGAAGCCATTTTGGGGGTAGAGGGTCTCAGAGGGCCTCTGGGTTTGGGTGGTAAGGAAGCCATTTTGGGGGTAGAGGGCCTCAGAGGGCCTCTGGGTTTGGGTGGTAAGGAAGCCATTTTGGGGGTAGAGGGCCTCAGAGGGCCTCTGGGTTTGGGTGGTAAGGAAGCCATTTTGGGGGTAGAGGGCCTCAGAGGGCCACTGGGTTTGGGTGGTAAGGAAGCCATTTTGGGGGTAGAGGGCCTCAGAGGGCCTCTGGGTTTGGGTGGTAAGGAAGCCATTTTGGGGGTAGAGGGCCTCAGAGGGCCTCTGGGTTTGGGTGGGGGAGGTTGTGATTCTCTGTTGCTATTGTTTGGTTTCAGAGGCTTTCACACCTCTGACTTCACATCTCAGTGCAAGTTAAAGTTGTAACTTGGACGTTTATTTGTATATATTTTTTGTTGCACCAAGTGATAGATAACAATACAGATAAAAAAAAAAAAAACATTTAAAAAAAGTGTGGTTGGAAGCACAGGGCTGATATGAAAACCAGACCACAAAAAAACAATATACAATCTTATACATATTATATATTATAATCAACATACAATACATGAGTACAAAAATAAAACAGGGTTGTTAAAACAGACAACACAACCTACTAATTATACATGGATAAATTAATTGATCATTGATCACGAAAAAACAAACAAAAATATTTGTTTTGTTTAAATGTGTGTGTGCATGTGAGTGTGTGAGAGAGAGTTGGGCTATATGGAGGAGATTTACTGAGTAGTTTGGTTCATCAGGCTGACCCCCAGTCTTTGGTTCATCAGGCTGACCCCCCAGTCTTCATGGAAGAGATTACTGAGTAGTTTGGTTCATCAGGCTGACCCCCCAGTCTTTGGTTCATCAGGCTGACCCCCCAGTCTTCATGGAAGAGATTACTGAGTAGTTTGGTTCATCAGGCTGACCCCCCAGTCTTTGGTTCATCAGGCTGACCCCCCAGTCTTCATGGAAGAGATTACTGAGTAGTTTGGTTCATCAGGCTGACCCCCCAGTCTTCATGGAAGAGATTACTGAGTAGTTTGGTTCATCAGGCTGACCCCCCAGTCTTTGGTTCATCAGGCTGACCCCCAGTCTTCATGGAGGAGATTACTGAGTAGTTTGGTTCATCAGGCTGACCCCCCAGTCTTCATGGAAGAGATTACTGAGTAGTTTGGTTCATCAGGCTGACCCCCCAGTCTTTGGTTCATCAGGCTGACCCCCAGTCTTCATGGAGGAGATTACTGAGTAGTTTGGTTCATCAGGCTGACCCCCCAGTCTTTGGTTCATCAGGCTGACCCCCAGTCTTCATGGAGGAGATTACTGAGTAGTTTGGTTCATCAGGCTGACCCCCAGTCTTCATGGAGGAGATTACTGAGTAGTTTGGTTCATCAGGCTGACCCCCCAGTCTTCATGGAAGAGATTACTGAGTAGTTTGGTTCATCAGGCTGACCCCCCAGTCTTCATGGAGGAGATTACTGAGTAGTTTGGTTCATCAGGCTGACCCCCCCAGTCTTCGCTTGACGTTATTGAGGGATGATGAGGTTTTGGCAATATGAAGATAAGAATTCCAGAGCATGGCACCTCTGTATCTGATAGAGAATTGACTATGTGAGGTGCAGCAGCGGGGAGGGTGAAGGTTATCGCAGTGTCTTGGGGATCTGAGATAGTGGCTGTGGCAGCGACAGTGAAGGAAGAGGGAAAGAGTTGTGAAAACATTATGTTGCTGTGGCTATGATTGTCCAAGCTGTGGATGGAAGTCAGTGTAAATGTAATGCTGGCACCAGTTATCGAATATCAGTCTCGCTGCGGTCGTTGTCCAGTGTATCAGATCTGGAGACGAATGGAATGTATCACGCGGTATCTCTTAGATGGATTTCAGAATTAACCTGGAAGAATCCATTGAAGGGTTTAGGTCAGGGTTCTTCAATTCGGTCCTGGAGGGCCGAAACACTTCTGTTTTTTTATTTCTACCTGGTAGTTAATTGCACTCACCTGGTGTGTCCCAGGTCTGAATTAGCCCCTGATTAGAAGGAGAGGATGAAAAACAGAGGTGTTTCGGCCCTCCAGGACCGGAATTGAAGAACCCTGGTTTAGGTCAACTGTCTGGGAGGTGTGAGTATGTGTAGATGAAAGTGCATAATTGGGCGTACATCAATGTCGTAAATAGACAAGATATTGAGTTTCTTAAAAACGAAGGTGCAGATGGAGCCAGGTATTTACAGGACGTGACTAGTCTAGCAAATGTATTTTCCATGATGAGTAATTTGTGTAGGTGGGAGGCATGTGTAGGGGGCGGCAGGTAGCTTAGTGGTTAAGAGCGTTGTGCCAGTAACCGAAAGGTCGCTGGTTCTAATCCCCGAGCCGACTACAGTGAGGGAAAAAAGTATTTGATCCCCTGCTGATTTTGTACGTTTGCCCACTGACAAAGAAATGATCAGTCTATAATTTTAATGGTAGGTTTATTTGAACAGTGAGAGACAGAATAACAACAAAAACATCCAGAAAATCACATGTAAAAAATGTTATAAATTTATTTGCATTTTAATGAGGGAAATAAGTATTTGACCCCCTCTCAATCAGAAAGATTTCTGGCTCCCAGGTGTCTTTTATACAGGTAATGAGCTGAGATTAGGAGCACACTCTTAAAGGGAGTGCTCCTAATCTCAGTTTGTTACCTGTATAAAAGACACCTGTCCACAGAAGCAATCAATCAATCAGATTCCAAACTCTCCACCATGGCCAAGACCAAAGAGCTCTCCAAGGATGTCAGGGACAAGATTGTAGACCTACACAAGGCCGGAATGGGCTACAAGACCATCGCCAAGCAGCTTGGTGAGAAGGTGACAACAGTTGGTGCGATTATTCGCAAATGGAAGAAACACAAAAGACTGTCAATCTCCCTCGGCCTGGGGCTCCATGCAAGATCTCACCTCGTGGAGTTGCAATGATCATGAGAACGGTGAGGAATCAGCCCAGAACTACATGGGAAGATCTTGTCAATGATCTCAAGGCAGCTGGGACCATAGTCACCAAGAAAACAATTGGTAACACACTACGCCGTGAAGGACTGAAATCCTGCAGCGCCCGCAAGGTCCCCCTGCTCAAGAAAGCACATATACAGGGCCGTCTGAAGTTTGCCAATGAACATCTGAATGATTCAGAGGAGAACTGGGTGAAAGTGTTGTGGTCAGATGAGACCAAAATCGAGCTCTTTGGCATCAACTCAACTCGCCGTGTTTGGAGGAGGAGGAATGCTGCCTATGAACCCAAGAACACCATCCCCACCGTCAAACATGGAGGTGGAAACATTATGCTTTGGGGGTGTTTATCTGCTAAGGGGACAGGACAACTTCACCACATCAAAGGGACGATGGACAGGGCCATGTACTGTCAAATCTTGGGTGAGAACCTCCTTCCCTCAGCCAGGGCATTGAAAATGGGTCGTGGATGGGTATTCCAGCATGACAATGACCCAAAACACACGGCCAAGGCAACAAAGGAGTGGCTCAAGAAGCAGCACATTAAGGTCCTGGAGTGGCCTAGCCAGTCTCCAGACCTTAATCCCATAGAAAATCTGTGGGGGGAGCTGAATGTTCGAGTTGCCAAACATCAGCCTCGAAACCTTAATGACTTGGAGAAGATCTGCAAAGAGGAGTGGAACAAAATCCCTCCTGAGATGGAAGCTGAAAATGTCCCAGTTCTTCCATGGACTGCATACTCACCAGACATGCATGTTTGGGATGCTCTGGATCGACGTGTACGACAGCGTGTTCCAGTTCCCGCCAATATCCAGCAACTTCGCACAGCCATTGAAGAGGAGTGGGACAACATTCCACAGGCCACAATCAACAGCCTGATCAACTCTATGCGAAGGAGATTTGTTGCGCTGCATTAGGCAAATGGCCTCTTTCTCGCTCTCTCTCCCCTTCTGACCCCCCTCTCTCTCTCTCTCTCTCTCTTTCTCTCCTTCTGCCCCCCTCTCTCTCTCCCCCTTCTGCCCCCCCTCTCTCTCTCTCTCTCCTTCTGCCCCCCTCTCTCTCTCTCTCTCTTTCTCTCCTTCTGCCCCCCTCTCTCTCTCCCCTTCTGCCCCCCCCTCTCTCTCTCTCTCTCCCCTTCTGCCCCCCTCTCTCTCTCTCCTTCTGCCCCCCTCTCTCTCTCTGGGTGTAACTGTAATGTATCCTCTTCTCTCAAAGACCTTTTCAACAGACAGACAGACAGACAGACAGACAGACAGACAGACAGACAGTCTGACCATGTTAGGGGTATCTATTCTCTCTCTTAAGGGCTGGGAGGATCACCTCAGAGGCAGGAAAACAATAAACGGACACACACACAGAGAGGCGTAGGCAGGTTATTTGTGAACCCTGGAGAGGAAGTGTACTCCCAATAGACCGCTAGAGACAACACAAAGAACCCCCGCCCAAACACACACACACACACACGCGCGCGCACACACACACACACACACACACACACACACACACACACACACACACACACACACACACACACACACACACACACACACACACACACACACACACACACACCCCGCCCAAACACACACACACACACACACACACACACACACACACCGCCCAAACACACACGCGCACACACACAGAACCTTGTGCGGGGTGTGTGTATGCGTGTGTGTGTGTGTGTATGCGGGATGTGTGTGTACGGGGTGTGTGTGTGTGTGTGTGTAGTGTGTGTGTGTGTGTATGCGGGGTGTGTGTGTGTGCGGGGTGTGTGTGTGTGTGTGTATGCAGTGTGTGTGTGTGTGTGTGTGTGTGTGCGGGGGTGTGTGTGTATGCGAAGTATGTGTGTGTGGAGGTGTGTGTGTGTGCGGGGTGTGTGTGTGTGCGGGGTGTGTGTGTGTGTGCGGGGTGTGTGTGTGTGTGGGGTGTGTGTGTGTGTGTGGGGGGTGTGTGTGTGTGTGTATGGAGATGACTGGTAATGTGACCTCAGGACCATGAACTGCTCTTACAATAGAATGACTTTGTTTTTCCAGAAGGAACTTCAGTCAGATGAAGATATTTAGTGCACATTCACACGACATTAAATAGTCTTACTGTGCATTTAACAGCTGTACTGATGCCGGTCCAATACTGTTAACAGCTGTACTGATGCCGGTCCAATACTGTTAACAGCTGTACTGATGCCGGTCCAATACTGTTAACAGCTGTACTGATGCCGGTCCAATACTGTTAACAGCTGTACTGATGCCGGTCCAATATTGTTAACAGTTGTACTGATGCCGGTCCAATACTGTTAACAGTTGTACTGATGCCGGTCAAATACTGTTAACAGCTGTACTGATGCCGGTCCAATACTGTTAACAGTTGTACTGATGCCGGTCCAATACTGTTAACAGCTGTACTGATGCCGGTCAAATACTGTTAACAGCTGTACTGATGCCGGTCCAATACTGTTAACAGCTGTACTGATGCCGGTCCAATATTGTTAACAGTTGTACTGATGCCGGTCCAATACTGTTAACAGTTGTACTGATGCCGGTCAAATACTGTTAACAGCTGTACTGATGCCGGTCCAATACTGTTAACAGCTGTACTGATGCCGGTCCAATATTGTTAACAGTTGTACTGATGCCGGTCCAATACTGTTAACAGTTGTACTGATGCCGGTCAAATACTGTTAACAGCTGTACTGATGCCGGTCCAATACTGTTAACAGCTGTACTGATGCCGGTCCAATACTGTTAACAGCTGTACTGATGCCGGTCCAATATTGTTAACAGTTGTACTGATGCCGGTCCAATACTGTTAACAGTTGTACTGATGCCGGTCAAATACTGTTAACAGCTGTACTGATGCCGGTCCAATACTGTTAACAGCTGTACTGATGCGGTCCAATACTGTTAACAGCTGTACTGATGCCGGTCCAATACTGTTAACAGCTGTACTGATGCCGGTCCAATACTGTTAGTGGCTCTTTATTTCTCTTGTGAAACACACCCATAACGTTTATATAACTTATTTTAGAGCACTGCACACACACACACACACACACACACACACACACACACACACACACACACACACACACACACACACACACACACACACCCTGACATGACAGCACATCTCTGCCAATATGCAAAGCAGGGCGTCGACTCGCAGTGGAGTAGAACTGGAATTTAGAGAAGATAAAAAAATATAAATAATAATAGTGGTTATCCCACTGGCTATCCTAAGGTGAATGCACCAATTTGTAAGTCGCTCTGGATAAGAGCGTCTGCTATATGACTTAAATGTACATGTAAGATTACACAGGTGTGTGTGTGTCTGTGTGTGTGTGTGTGTGTGTGTGTGTGTGTGTGTGTGTGTGTGTGTGTGTGTGTGTGTGTGTGTGTGTGTGCTCTTTACATAAGCGTGACACTTAAACATTTTAAGTGTATGTCAACATTCCATAATGAGAGGGATAGATTAACACACCTTTCCCTCACACACTTTTCACACAGCCTTCAAAGGTCATTTGGTTATTGGAGAGAAGAGTTCAGAGAAATGGGGAACACCCCTGTTATTCAAAAGCTATTAGTCACATCACTAACCTCGTCTGTGTTCCATGCTGTTTTAACAGAGGAGATATCAGTCTGGGTTAGATACTGTTTTAACAGAGGGGAGATATCAGTCTGGGTTAGATACTGTTTTAACAGAGGGAGATATCAGTCTGGGTTAGATACTGTTTTAACAGAGGAGATATCAGTCTGGGTTAGATACTGTTTTAACAGAGGAGATATCAGTCTGGGTTAGATACTGTCTCCCGAGTGGCGCAGTGGTTCAAGGCACTGCATCGCAGTGCTAGCTGTGCCACTAGAGATCCTGGTTCGAATCCAGGCTCTGTTGTAGCCGGCCGCGACCGGGAGACCCATGGGGCGGCGCACAATTGGCCCAGCGTCGTCCAGGGTAGGGGAGGGAATGGCCGGCAGGGGATGTAGCTCAATTGGTAGAGCATGGCGTTTGCAACGCCAGGGTTGTGGGTTCGATAAAATAATGTATGTGCTAACTGTAAGTCGCTCTGGATAAGAGCGTCTGCTAAATGACTAAAATGTAAATGTAAATGTAAATGTTAGATACTGTTTTAACAGAGGAAGATATCAGTCTGGGTTAGATACTGTTTTAACAGAGGAAGATATCAGTCTGGGTTAGATACTGTTTTAACAGAGGAGATATCAGTCTGGGTTACATACTGTTTTAACAGAGGGAGATATTAGTCTGGGTTACATACTGTTTTAACAGAGGAGATATCAGTCTGGGTTAGATACTGTTTTAACAGAGGAAGATATCAGTCTGGGTTAGATACTGTTTTAACAGAGGAAGATATCAGTCTGGGTTAGATACTGTTTTAACAGAGGAGATATCAGTCTGGGTTACATACCGTTAACAGAGGAAGATATCAGTCTGGGTTAGATACTGTTTTAACAGAGGAGATATCAGTCTGGGTTACATACTGTTTTAACAGAGGGAGATATTAGTCTGGGTTACATACTGTTTTAACAGAGGAGATATCAGTCTGGGTTAGATACTGTTTTAACAGAGGAAGATATCAGTCTGGGTTAGATACTGTTTTAACAGAGGAGATATCAGTCTGGGTTACATACCGTTAACAGAGGAAGATATCAGTCTGGGTTAGATACTGTTTTAACAGAGGAGATATCAGTCTGGGTTACATACTGTTTTAACAGAGGGAGATATTAGTCTGGGTTACATACTGTTTTAACAGAGGAGATATCAGTCTGGGTTAGATACTGTTTTAACAGAGGGAGATATCAGTCTGGGTTAGATACTGTTTTAACAGAGGAAGATATCAGTCTGGGTTAGATACTGTTTTAACAGAGGGAGATATCAGTCTGGGTTAGATACTGTTTTAACAGAGGAGATATCAGTCTGGGTTACATACTGTTTTAACAGAGGGAGATATCAGTCTGGGTTACATACTGTTTTAACAGAGGAAGATATCAGTCTGGGTTCCATACTGTTTTAACAGAGGAGATATCAGTCTGGGTTAGATACTGTTTTAACAGAGGGAGATATCAGTCTGGGTTAGATACTGTTTTAACAGAGGAGATATCAGTCTGGGTTAGATACTGTTTTAACAGAGGGAGATATCAGTCTGGGTTAGATACTGTTTTAACAGAGGGAGATATCAGTCTGGGTTAGATACTGTTAACAGAGGAGATATCAGTCTGGGTTAGATACTGTTTTAACAGAGGGAGATATCAGTCTGGGTTAGATACTGTTTTAACAGAGGGAGATATCAGTCTGGGTTAGATACTGTTTTAACAGAGGAAGATATCAGTCTGGGTTAGATACTGTTAACAGAGGAGATATCAGTCTGGGTTACATGCTGTTTTAACAGAGGAGATATCAGTCTGGGTTAGATACTGTTAACAGAGGAGATATCAGTCTGGGTTAGATACTGTTTTAACAGAGGAGATATCAGTCTGGGTTAGATACTGTTTTAACAGAGGAGATATCAGTCTGGGTTAGATACTGTTTTAACAGAGGAGATATCAGTCTGGGTTAGATACTGTTTTAACAGAGGGAGATATCAGTCTGGGTTAGATACTGTTTTAACAGAGGGAGATATCAGTCTGGGTTACATACTGTTTTAACAGAGGAGATATCAGTCTGGGTTACATACTGTTTTAACAGAGGGAGATATCAGTCTGGGTTAGATACTGTTAACAGAGGAGATATCAGTCTGGGTTAGATACTGTTTTAACAGAGGGAGATATCAGTCTGGGTTCCATACTGTTTTAACAGAGGAGATATCAGTCTGGGTTAGATACTGTTAACAGAGGAGATATCAGTCTGGGTTACATACTGTTTTAACAGAGGAAGATATCAGTCTGGGTTAGATACTGTTAACAGAGGAGATATCAGTCTGGGTTAGATACTGTTTTAACAGAGGAAGATATCAGTCTGGGTTCCATACTGTTTTAACAGAGGGAGATATCAGTCTGGGTTAAATACTGTTAACAGAGGAGATATCAGTCTGGGTTAGATACTGTTTTAACAGAGGGAGATATCAGTCTGGGTTAGATACTGTTTTAACAGAGGAAGATATCAGTCTGGGTTAGATACTGTTAACAGAGGAGATATCAGTCTGGGTTAGATACTGTTTTAACAGAGGGAGATATCAGTCTGGGCTAGATACTGTTTTAACAGAGGGAGATATCAGTCTGGGTTAGATACTGTTTTAACAGAGGAAGATATCAGTCTGGGTTAGATACTGTTAACAGAGGAGATATCAGTCTGGGTTACATGCTGTTTTAACAGAGGAGATATCAGTCTGGGTTAGATACTGTTAACAGAGGAGATATCAGTCTGGGTTAGATACTGTTTTAACAGAGGAGATATCAGTCTGGGTTAGATACTGTTTTAACAGAGGAGATATCAGTCTGGGTTAGATACTGTTATAACAGAGGAGATATCAGTCTGGGTTAGATACTGTTTTAACAGAGGGAGATATCAGTCTGGGTTAGATACTGTTTTAACAGAGGGAGATATCAGTCTGGGTTACATACTGTTTTAACAGAGGAGATATCAGTCTGGGTTACATACTGTTTTAACAGAGGGAGATATCAGTCTGGGTTAGATACTGTTAACAGAGGAGATATCAGTCTGGGTTGGATACTGTTTTAACAGAGGGAGATATCAGTCTGGGTTCCATACTGTTTTAACAGAGGAGATATCAGTCTGGGTTAGATACTGTTAACAGAGGAGATATCAGTCTGGGTTACATACTGTTTTAACAGAGGAAGATATCAGTCTGGGTTAGATACTGTTAACAGAGGAGATATCAGTCTGGGTTAGATACTGTTTTAACAGAGGAAGATATCAGTCTGGGTTCCATACTGTTTTAACAGAGGGAGATATCAGTCTGGGTTAGATACTGTTAACAGAGGAGATATCAGTCTGGGTTAGATACTGTTTTAACAGAGGAGATATTAGTCTGGGTTAGATACTGTTTTAACAGAGGAAGATATCAGTCTGGGTTAGATACTGTTTTAACAGAGGAAGATATCAGTCTGGGTTAGATACTGTTAACAGAGGAGATATCAGTCTGGGTTAGATACTGTTTTAACAGAGGGAGATATCAGTCTGGGTTAGATACTGTTTTAACAGAGGGAGATATCAGTCTGGGTTAGATACTGTTTTAACAGAGGAAGATATCAGTCTGGGTTAGATACTGTTAACAGAGGAGATATCAGTCTGGGTTACATGCTGTTTTAACAGAGGAGATATCAGTCTGGGTTAGATACTGTTAACAGAGGAGATATCAGTCTGGGTTAGATACTGTTTTAACAGAGGAGATATCAGTCTGGGTTAGATACTGTTTTAACAGAGGAGATATCAGTCTGGGTTAGATACTGTTTTAACAGAGGAGATATCAGTCTGGGTTAGATACTGTTTTAACAGAGGGAGATATCAGTCTGGGTTAGATACTGTTTTAACAGAGGGAGATATCAGTCTGGGTTACATACTGTTTTAACAGAGGAGATATCAGTCTGGGTTACATACTGTTTTAACAGAGGGAGATATCAGTCTGGGTTAGATACTGTTAACAGAGGAGATATCAGTCTGGGTTAGATACTGTTTTAACAGAGGGAGAAATCAGTCTGGGTTCCATACTGTTTTAACAGAGGAGATATCAGTCTGGGTTAGATACTGTTAACAGAGGAGATATCAGTCTGGGTTACATACTGTTTTAACAGAGGAAGATATCAGTCTGGGTTAGATACTGTTTTAACAGAGGGAGATATCAGTCTGGGTTAGATACTGTTTTAACAGAGGAGATATCAGTCTGGGTTAGATACTGTTTTAACAGAGGAGATATCAGTCTGGGTTAGATACTGTCTCCCGAGTGGCGCAGTGGTCTAAGGCACTGCATCGCAGTGCTAGCTGTGCCACTAGAGATCCTGGTTCGAATCCAGGCTCTGTCGTAGCCGGCCGCGACCGGGAGACCCATGGGGCGGCGCACAATTGGCCCAGCGTCGTCCAGGGTAGGGGAGGGAATGGCCGGCAGGGGATGTAGCTCAATTGGTAGAGCATGGCGTTTGCAACGCCAGGGTTGTGGGTTCGATAAAATAATGTATGTGCTAACTGTAAGTCGCTCTGGATAAGAGCGTCTGCTAAATGACTAAAATGTAAATGTAAATGTAAATGTTAGATACTGTTTTAACAGAGGAAGATATCAGTCTGGGTTAGATACTGTTTTAACAGAGGAAGATATCAGTCTGGGTTAGATACTGTTTTAACAGAGGAGATATCAGTCTGGGTTACATACTGTTTTAACAGAGGGAGATATTAGTCTGGGTTACATACTGTTTTAACAGAGGAGATATCAGTCTGGGTTAGATACTGTTTTAACAGAGGAAGATATCAGTCTGGGTTAGATACTGTTTTAACAGAGGAAGATATCAGTCTGGGTTAGATACTGTTTTAACAGAGGAGATATCAGTCTGGGTTACATACCGTTAACAGAGGAAGATATCAGTCTGGGTTAGATACTGTTTTAACAGAGGAGATATCAGTCTGGGTTACATACTGTTTTAACAGAGGGAGATATTAGTCTGGGTTACATACTGTTTTAACAGAGGAGATATCAGTCTGGGTTAGATACTGTTTTAACAGAGGAAGATATCAGTCTGGGTTAGATACTGTTTTAACAGAGGAGATATCAGTCTGGGTTACATACCGTTAACAGAGGAAGATATCAGTCTGGGTTAGATACTGTTTTAACAGAGGAGATATCAGTCTGGGTTACATACTGTTTTAACAGAGGGAGATATTAGTCTGGGTTACATACTGTTTTAACAGAGGAGATATCAGTCTGGGTTAGATACTGTTTTAACAGAGGGAGATATCAGTCTGGGTTAGATACTGTTTTAACAGAGGAAGATATCAGTCTGGGTTAGATACTGTTTTAACAGAGGGAGATATCAGTCTGGGTTAGATACTGTTTTAACAGAGGAGATATCAGTCTGGGTTACATACTGTTTTAACAGAGGGAGATATCAGTCTGGGTTACATACTGTTTTAACAGAGGAAGATATCAGTCTGGGTTCCATACTGTTTTAACAGAGGAGATATCAGTCTGGGTTAGATACTGTTTTAACAGAGGGAGATATCAGTCTGGGTTAGATACTGTTTTAACAGAGGAGATATCAGTCTGGGTTAGATACTGTTTTAACAGAGGGAGATATCAGTCTGGGTTAGATACTGTTTTAACAGAGGGAGATATCAGTCTGGGTTAGATACTGTTAACAGAGGAGATATCAGTCTGGGTTAGATACTGTTTTAACAGAGGGAGATATCAGTCTGGGTTAGATACTGTTTTAACAGAGGGAGATATCAGTCTGGGTTAGATACTGTTTTAACAGAGGAAGATATCAGTCTGGGTTAGATACTGTTAACAGAGGAGATATCAGTCTGGGTTACATGCTGTTTTAACAGAGGAGATATCAGTCTGGGTTAGATACTGTTAACAGAGGAGATATCAGTCTGGGTTAGATACTGTTTTAACAGAGGAGATATCAGTCTGGGTTAGATACTGTTTTAACAGAGGAGATATCAGTCTGGGTTAGATACTGTTTTAACAGAGGAGATATCAGTCTGGGTTAGATACTGTTTTAACAGAGGGAGATATCAGTCTGGGTTAGATACTGTTTTAACAGAGGGAGATATCAGTCTGGGTTACATACTGTTTTAACAGAGGAGATATCAGTCTGGGTTACATACTGTTTTAACAGAGGGAGATATCAGTCTGGGTTAGATACTGTTAACAGAGGAGATATCAGTCTGGGTTAGATACTGTTTTAACAGAGGGAGATATCAGTCTGGGTTCCATACTGTTTTAACAGAGGAGATATCAGTCTGGGTTAGATACTGTTAACAGAGGAGATATCAGTCTGGGTTACATACTGTTTTAACAGAGGAAGATATCAGTCTGGGTTAGATACTGTTAACAGAGGAGATATCAGTCTGGGTTAGATACTGTTTTAACAGAGGAAGATATCAGTCTGGGTTCCATACTGTTTTAACAGAGGGAGATATCAGTCTGGGTTAAATACTGTTAACAGAGGAGATATCAGTCTGGGTTAGATACTGTTTTAACAGAGGGAGATATCAGTCTGGGTTAGATACTGTTTTAACAGAGGAAGATATCAGTCTGGGTTAGATACTGTTAACAGAGGAGATATCAGTCTGGGTTAGATACTGTTTTAACAGAGGGAGATATCAGTCTGGGCTAGATACTGTTTTAACAGAGGGAGATATCAGTCTGGGTTAGATACTGTTTTAACAGAGGAAGATATCAGTCTGGGTTAGATACTGTTAACAGAGGAGATATCAGTCTGGGTTACATGCTGTTTTAACAGAGGAGATATCAGTCTGGGTTAGATACTGTTAACAGAGGAGATATCAGTCTGGGTTAGATACTGTTTTAACAGAGGAGATATCAGTCTGGGTTAGATACTGTTTTAACAGAGGAGATATCAGTCTGGGTTAGATACTGTTATAACAGAGGAGATATCAGTCTGGGTTAGATACTGTTATAACATAGGAGATATCAGTCTGGGTTAGATACTGTTTTAACAGAGGGAGATATCAGTCTGGGTTAGATACTGTTTTAACAGAGGGGAGATATCAGTCTGGGTTACATACTGTTTTAACAGAGGAGATATCAGTCTGGGTTACATACTGTTTTAACAGAGGGAGATATCAGTCTGGGTTAGATACTGTTAACAGAGGAGATATCAGTCTGGGTTGGATACTGTTTTAACAGAGGGAGATATCAGTCTGGGTTCCATACTGTTTTAACAGAGGAGATATCAGTCTGGGTTAGATACTGTTAACAGAGGAGATATCAGTCTGGGTTACATACTGTTTTAACAGAGGAAGATATCAGTCTGGGTTAGATACTGTTAACAGAGGAGATATCAGTCTGGGTTAGATACTGTTTTAACAGAGGAAGATATCAGTCTGGGTTCCATACTGTTTTAACAGAGGGAGATATCAGTCTGGGTTAGATACTGTTAACAGAGGAGATATCAGTCTGGGTTAGATACTGTTTTAACAGAGGAGATATTAGTCTGGGTTAGATACTGTTTTAACAGAGGGAGATATCAGTCTGGGTTAGATACTGTTTTAACAGAGGAAGATATCAGTCTGGGTTAGATACTGTTAACAGAGGAGATATCAGTCTGGGTTAGATACTGTTTTAACAGAGGGAGATATCAGTCTGGGTTAGATACTGTTTTAACAGAGGGAGATATCAGTCTGGGTTAGATACTGTTTTAACAGAGGAAGATATCAGTCTGGGTTAGATACTGTTAACAGAGGAGATATCAGTCTGGGTTACATGCTGTTTTAACAGAGGAGATATCAGTCTGGGTTAGATACTGTTAACAGAGGAGATATCAGTCTGGGTTAGATACTGTTTTAACAGAGGAGATATCAGTCTGGGTTAGATACTGTTTTAACAGAGGAGATATCAGTCTGGGTTAGATACTGTTTTAACAGAGGAGATATCAGTCTGGGTTAGATACTGTTTTAACAGAGGGAGATATCAGTCTGGGTTAGATACTGTTTTAACAGAGGGAGATATCAGTCTGGGTTACATACTGTTTTAACAGAGGAGATATCAGTCTGGGTTACATACTGTTTTAACAGAGGGAGATATCAGTCTGGGTTAGATACTGTTAACAGAGGAGATATCAGTCTGGGTTAGATACTGTTTTAACAGAGGGAGATATCAGTCTGGGTTCCATACTGTTTTAACAGAGGAGATATCAGTCTGGGTTAGATACTGTTAACAGAGGAGATATCAGTCTGGGTTACATACTGTTTTAACAGAGGAAGATATCAGTCTGGGTTAGATACTGTTAACAGAGGAGATATCAGTCTGGGTTAGATACTGTTTTAACAGAGGAAGATATCAGTCTGGGTTCCATACTGTTTTAACAGAGGGAGATATCAGTCTGGGTTAGATACTGTTAACAGAGGAGATATCAGTCTGGGTTAGATACTGTTTTAACAGAGGAAGATATCAGTCTGGGTTCCATACTGTTTTAACAGAGGGAGATATCAGTCTGGGTTACATACTGTTTTAACAGAGGGAGATATCAGTCTGGGTTAGATACTGTTAACAGAGGAGATATCAGTCTGGGTTAGATACTGTTTTAACAGAGGAAGATATCAGTCTGGGTTCCATACTGTTTTAACAGAGGGAGATATCAGTCTGGGTTAGATACTGTTTTAACAGAGGGAGATATCAGTCTGGGTTAGATACTGTTTTAACAGAGGGAGATATCAGTCTGGGTTAGATACTGTTAACAGAGGAGATATCAGTCTGGGTTAGATACTGTTTTAACAGAGGGAGATATCAGTCTGGGTTAGATACTGTTAACAGAGGAAGATATCAGTCTGGGTTAGATACTGTTTTAACAGAGGGAGATATCAGTCTGGGTTAGATACTGTTTTAACAGAGGAGATATCAGTCTGGGTTAGATACTGTTTTAACAGAGGAGATATCAGTCTGGGTTAGATACTGTTTTAACAGAGGGAGATATCAGTCTGGGTTAGATACTGTTTTAACAGAGGATATATCAGTCTGGGTTAGATACTGTTTTAACAGAGGACATATCAGTCTGGGTTAGATACTGTTTTAACAGAGGAGATATCAGTCTGGGTTAGATACTGTTTTAACAGAGGAGATATCAGTCTGGGTTACATACTGTTTTAACAGAGGAGATATCAGTCTGGGTTAGATACTGTTTTAACAGAGGAAGATATCAGTCTGGGTTAGATACTGTTTTAACAGAGGAGATATCAGTCTGGGTTACATACTGTTTTAACAGAGGAGGTATCAGTCTGGGTTAGATACTGTTAACAGAGGAGATATCAGTCTGGGTTACATACTGTTAACAGAGGGAGATATCAGTCTGGGTTAGATACTGTTTTAACAGAGGGAGATATCAGTCTGGGTTACATGCTGTTTTAACAGAGGAGATATCAGCCTGGGTTAGATACTGTTTTAACAGAGGGAGATATCAGTCTGGGTTAGATACTGTTAACAGAGGAGATATCAGTCTGGGTTAGATACTGTTAACAGAGGGAGATATCAGTCTGGGTTACATACTGTTAACAGAGGAGATATCAGTCTGGGTTAGATACTGTTTTAACAGAGGAGATATCAGTCTGGGTTAGATACTGTTTTAACAGAGGGAGATATCAGTCTGGGTTAGATACTGTTAACAGAGGAGATATCAGTCTGGGTTACATACTGTTTTAACAGAGGAAGATATCAGTCTGGGTTAGATACTGTTAACAGAGGAGATATCAGTCTGGGTTAGATACTGTTTTAACAGAGGGAGATATCAGTCTGGGTTAGATACTGTTAACAGAGGAAGATATCAGTCTGGGTTAGATACTGTTTTAACAGAGGGAGATATCAGTCTGGGTTAGATACTGTTTTAACAGAGGAGATATCAGTCTGGGTTAGATACTGTTTTAACAGAGGAGATATCAGTCTGGGTTAGATACTGTTTTAACAGAGGGAGATATCAGTCTGGGTTAGATACTGTTTTAACAGAGGATATATCAGTCTGGGTTAGATACTGTTTTAACAGAGGACATATCAGTCTGGGTTAGATACTGTTTTAACAGAGGAGATATCAGTCTGGGTTAGATACTGTTTTAACAGAGGAGATATCAGTCTGGGTTACATACTGTTTTAACAGAGGAGATATCAGTCTGGGTTAGATACTGTTTTAACAGAGGAAGATATCAGTCTGGGTTAGATACTGTTTTAACAGAGGAGATATCAGTCTGGGTTACATACTGTTTTAACAGAGGAGATATCAGTCTGGGTTAGATACTGTTAACAGAGGAGATATCAGTCTGGGTTACATACTGTTAACAGAGGGAGATATCAGTCTGGGTTAGATACTGTTTTAACAGAGGGAGATATCAGTCTGGGTTACATGCTGTTTTAACAGAGGAGATATCAGCCTGGGTTAGATACTGTTTTAACAGAGGGAGATATCAGTCTGGGTTAGATACTGTTAACAGAGGAGATATCAGTCTGGGTTAGATACTGTTAACAGAGGGAGATATCAGTCTGGGTTACATACTGTTAACAGAGGAGATATCAGTCTGGGTTAGATACTGTTTTAACAGAGGATATATCAGTCTGGGTTAGATACTGTTTTAACAGAGGACATATCAGTCTGGGTTAGATACTGTTTTAACAGAGGAGATATCAGTCTGGGTTAGATACTGTTTTAACAGAGGAGATATCAGTCTGGGTTACATACTGTTTTAACAGAGGAGATATCAGTCTGGGTTAGATACTGTTTTAACAGAGGAAGATATCAGTCTGGGTTAGATACTGTTTTAACAGAGGAGATATCAGTCTGGGTTACATACTGTTTTAACAGAGGAGATATCAGTCTGGGTTAGATACTGTTAACAGAGGAGATATCAGTCTGGGTTACATACTGTTAACAGAGGGAGATATCAGTCTGGGTTAGATACTGTTTTAACAGAGGGAGATATCAGTCTGGGTTACATGCTGTTTTAACAGAGGAGATATCAGCCTGGGTTAGATACTGTTTTAACAGAGGGAGATATCAGTCTGGGTTAGATACTGTTAACAGAGGAGATATCAGTCTGGGTTAGATACTGTTAACAGAGGGAGATATCAGTCTGGGTTACATACTGTTAACAGAGGAGATATCAGTCTGGGTTAGATACTGTTTTAACAGAGGAGATATCAGTCTGGGTTAGATACTGTTTTAACAGAGGGAGATATCAGTCTGGGTTAGATACTTTTAACAGAGGAGATATCAGTCTGGGTTACATACTGTTTTAACAGAGGAAGATATCAGTCTGGGTTAGATACTGTTAACAGAGGAGATATCAGTCTGGGTTAGATACTGTTTTAACAGAGGGAGATATCAGTCTGGGTTAGATACTGTTAACAGAGGAAGATATCAGTCTGGGTTAGATACTGTTTTAACAGAGGGGAGATATCAGTCTGGGTTAGATACTGTTTTAACAGAGGAGATATCAGTCTGGGTTAGATACTGTTTTAACAGAGGAGATATCAGTCTGGGTTAGATACTGTTTTAACAGAGGGAGATATCAGTCTGGGTTAGATACTGTTTTAACAGTGGATATATCAGTCTGGGTTAGATACTGTTTTAACAGAGGACGTATCAGTCTGGGTTAGATACTGTTTTAACAGAGGAGATATCAGTCTGGGTTAGATACTGTTTTAACAGAGGAGATATCAGTCTGGGTTACATACTGTTTTAACAGAGGAGATATCAGTCTGGGTTAGATACTGTTTTAACAGAGGAAGATATCAGTCTGGGTTAGATACTGTTTTAACAGAGGAGATATCAGTCTGGGTTACATACTGTTTTAACAGAGGAGATATCAGTCTGGGTTAGATACTGTTAACAGAGGAGATATCAGTCTGGGTTACATACTGTTAACAGAGGGAGATATCAGTCTGGGTTAGATACTGTTTTAACAGAGGGAGATATCAGTCTGGGTTACATGCTGTTTTAACAGAGGAGATATCAGCCTGGGTTAGATACTGTTTTAACAGAGGGAGATATCAGTCTGGGTTAGATACTGTTAACAGAGGAGATATCAGTCTGGGTTAGATACTGTTAACAGAGGGAGATATCAGTCTGGGTTACATACTGTTAACAGAGGAGATATCAGTCTGGGTTAGATACTGTTTTAACAGAGGAGATATCAGTCTGGGTTAGATACTGTTTTAACAGAGGGAGATATCAGTCTGGGTTAGATACTGTTAACAGAGGAGATATCAGTCTGGGTTACATACTGTTTTAACAGAGGAAGATATCAGTCTGGGTTAGATACTGTTAACAGAGGAGATATCAGTCTGGGTTACATACTGTTTTAACAGAGGAGATATCAGTCTGGGTTAGATACTGTTAACAGAGGGAGATATCAGTCTGGGTTACATACTGTTTTAACAGAGGAAGATATCAGTCTGGGTTAGATACTGTTAACAGAGGGAGATATCAGTCTGGGTTACATACTGTTAACAGAGGAGATATCAGTCTGGGTTAGATACTGTTTTAACAGAGGGAGATATCAGTCTGGGTTAGATACTGTGTTAACAGAGGAAGATATCAGTCTGGGTTACATGATGTTTTAACAGAGGAGATATCAGTCTGGGTTAGATACTGTTAACAGAGGAGATATCAGTCTGGGATAGATACTGTTAACAGAGGGAGATATCAGTCTGGGTTACATACTGTTAACAGAGGAGATATCAGTCTGGGTTAGATACTGTTTTAACAGAGGAGATATCAGTCTGGGTTAGATACTGTTTTAACAGAGGGAGATATCAGTCTGGGTTAGATACTGTTAACAGAGGAGATATCAGTCTGGGTTACATACTGTTTTAACAGAGGAGATATCAGTCTGGGTTAGATACTGTTAACAGAGGGAGATATCAGTCTGGGTTACATACTGTTTTAACAGAGGAAGATATCAGTCTGGGTTAGATACTGTTAACAGAGGGAGATATCAGTCTGGGTTACATACTGTTAACAGAGGAGATATCAGTCTGGGTTAGATACTGTTTTAACAGAGGGAGATATCAGTCTGGGTTAGATACTGTTTTAACAGAGGAGATATCAGTCTGGGTTAGATACTGTTTTAACAGAGGAGATATCAGTCTGGGTTAGATACTGTTTTAACAGAGGGAGATATCAGTCTGGGTTAGATACTGTTTTAACAGAGGATATATCAGTCTGGGTTAGATACTGTTTTAACAGAGGACATATCAGTCTGGGTTAGATACTGTTTTAACAGAGGAGATATCAGTCTGGGTTAGATACTGTTTTAACAGAGGAGATATCAGTCTGGGTTACATACTGTTTTAACAGAGGAGATATCAGTCTGGGTTAGATACTGTTTTAACAGAGGAAGATATCAGTCTGGGTTAGATACTGTTTTAACAGAGGAGATATCAGTCTGGGTTACATACTGTTTTAACAGAGGAGATATCAGTCTGGGTTAGATACTGTTAACAGAGGAGATATCAGTCTGGGTTACATACTGTTAACAGAGGGAGATATCAGTCTGGGTTAGATACTGTTTTAACAGAGGGAGATATCAGTCTGGGTTACATGCTGTTTTAACAGAGGAGATATCAGCCTGGGTTAGATACTGTTTTAACAGAGGGAGATATCAGTCTGGGTTAGATACTGTTAACAGAGGAGATATCAGTCTGGGTTAGATACTGTTAACAGAGGGAGATATCAGTCTGGGTTACATACTGTTTTAACAGAGGAGATATCAGTCTGGGTTAGATACTGTTTTAACAGAGGAGATATCAGTCTGGGTTAGATACTGTTTTAACAGAGGGAGATATCAGTCTGGGTTAGATACTGTTAACAGAGGAGATATCAGTCTGGGTTACATACTGTTTTAACAGAGGAAGGTATCAGTCTGGGTTAGATACTGTTAACAGAGGAAGATATCAGTCTGGGTTAGATACTGTTTTAACAGAGGGAGATATCAGTCTGGGTTAGATACTGTTTTAACAGAGGAGATATCAGTCTGGGTTAGATACTGTTTTAACAGAGGAGATATCAGTCTGGGTTAGATACTGTTTTAACAGAGGGAGATATCAGTCTGGGTTAGATACTGTTTTAACAGAGGATATATCAGTCTGGGTTAGATACTGTTTTAACAGAGGACATATCAGTCTGGGTTAGATACTGTTTTAACAGAGGAGATATCAGTCTGGGTTAGATACTGTTTTAACAGAGGAGATATCAGTCTGGGTTACATACTGTTTTAACAGAGGAGATATCAGTCTGGGTTAGATACTGTTTTAACAGAGGAAGATATCAGTCTGGGTTAGATACTGTTTTAACAGAGGAGATATCAGTCTGGGTTACATACTGTTTTAACAGAGGAGATATCAGTCTGGGTTAGATACTGTTAACAGAAGAGATATCAGTCTGGGTTACATACTGTTAACAGAGGGAGATATCAGTCTGGGTTAGATACTGTTTTAACAGAGGGAGATATCAGTCTGGGTTACATGCTGTTTTAACAGAGGAGATATCAGCCTGGGTTAGATACTGTTTTAACAGAGGGAGATATCAGTCTGGGTTAGATACTGTTAACAGAGGAGATATCAGTCTGGGTTAGATACTGTTAACAGAGGGAGATATCAGTCTGGGAGTTAGATACTGTTAACAGAGGAGATATCAGTCTGGGTTAGATACTGTTTTAACAGAGGAGATATCAGTCTGGGTTAGATACTGTTTTAACAGAGGAGATATCAGTCTGGGTTAGATACTGTTTAACAGAGGAGATATCAGTCTGGGTTACATACTGTTTTAACAGAGGAAGATATCAGTCTGGGTTAGATACTGTTAACAGAGGGAGATATCAGTCTGGGTTAGATACTGTTTTAACAGAGGGAGATATCAGTCTGGGTTAGATACTGTTAACAGAGGAAGATATCAGTCTGGGTTAGATACTGTTTTAACAGAGGAGATATCAGTCTGGGTTACATACTGTTAACAGAGGGAGATATCAGTCTGGGTTAGATACTGTTTAACAGAGGAGATATCAGTCTGGGTTAGATACTGTTTTAACAGAGGAGATATCAGTCTGGGTTAGATACTGTTTTAACAGAGGAGGTATCAGTCTGGGTTAGATACTGTTAACAGAAGAGATATCAGTCTGGGTTACATA
>NW_025534651.1:0-30000 GCF_020615455.1 Coregonus clupeaformis
GTGAGCCCAGCATTGATCTCTGGGAAGCACGGCCCATCTATCTGGTCCGTAAGAGTACTCTCATCTCATCAGTCCATAAAACCTTTTGAAAAATCTGTGATATTTTTTGGACCAGTCTGGACGTTTAACTAGGCCTTGTTAGTGGGTGGTCGGGTTTCAGCCTTCCTTACCTTGGCCCTGTCTCTGAGCACTGAACACCTTGTACTTTCTCCAGATAGGTGGTGAGTTGGAATATGACAAGGCACCTGGAGGATAATGGGTTCTGGTAGCTTCACGCCTGATTCTTCAAAATTTTGGGCAAGTTAATTTTGATTTTTTTCTAACACGTTCTTGAAGACATGTTGACTATTGAACAAAAGATGTGGATCACGCCCCAATATCTTAGCAATAGAGGATCCTTGAAAACTTTAAATTTGACTTTTCAGAGTTAGTTAAATCTTTTTTTGGCCATTTTGCCTGGAGGAAAAGAAGTGCTGCCTAATATGATAACCTTGATATAGGGGGATTCCTTAGGCATACCTCCTCATTACACAAATACAATACTGATATTTAAATCCAATAAGATCCAGTTTATACAGCTTGGAGTTGGGAAATATGCATAATAATGATGATCATGGTCAAAATACTGACTTGCCTAATAATTGTATTACATAGTGTAGTAAAGATTGAAAAAAGTAAGGGTAGACAGCTGCCTGGGGAATGCCTGATTCTGGCGGGGATTTATGCTGGAGAGGTGTATCATAAAGAACACCCCCTGGCCCTGTTAGACGGGTAACTTGATCAATATAGCAGGGGGGTAGAGCATAAATACAATAGAGGTGTAGAGCCATAACATACAGAAACAGGTGTAGGAGCCATAACATAAGTATAGAGGGGGTGTAAAGCATAACATACAGTATAGCAGGGGGTGTAGAGCATAAATACAGTATAGAGGGGGGAGTGAGCCATAACATACAGTATAGAGGGGGTGTAGAGCCACAACATACAGTATAGCAGGGGTGTAAAAGAAACAAAAAGGAGAGCATAAACATACAGTATAGTGGGGGTAAAGCCATAACATACAGTATAGAGTGGGGTGGAGAGCCATAAATAAGTATAGAGGGGGTGTAAAGCCATAACATACAGTGTAGCAGGGGGTGTAGAGCCATAACATACAGTATAGAGTGTAGAGCCATAACATACATATAGAGGGGGTGTAGAGCACAACATACAGTATAGAGGGGGGGAGAGCCATAACATAGAGGTATAGAGGGGGTGTAGATGCCATAACATACAGTATAGCAGGGTGTAGAGCCATAACATACAGTATAGCGAGGGGTGTAGAGCCATAACATACAGTATAGCAGGGGTGTAGAGCCATAAATACAGTATAGCAGGGGTGTAGAGCATAACATAAGAAGAGGGGGGTGTAAAGCCATAACATACAAAGAGGGGTGGAGAGCCATAACATAAGTATAGCAGGTGTAAAAGCATAACACACAGTATAGAGGGGGTGTTAGAGCCATAACATACATATAGGGGGGGTGTAAAGCTTCATAACATACAGTATAGCAGGTGTAGGAGCCATAACATGCAGTATAGCAGGGGCAAGTGAGAGCACTAAATACAGTATAGCAGGGGGTAGTGTAGAGCACAACATACAGTATAGCAGGGGGTGTAGAGCCATAACATACAGTATAGAGAGGGGGTGTAGAGCCATAACATACAGTATAGCAGGGGGTGTAGGAGCCATAACATTAAGTATAGAGGGGTGTAGAGCCATAACATACAGTATAGAGGGGGTGTAGAGCATAACATACAGTATAGAGGGTGTAGAGCAAACATAAAGTATAGCAGGGGGTGTAGAGCCATAACATACAGTATAGAGGGGGTGTAGAGCTATAACATAAGTGATTCCGGAAAGTATCATACACCTTTACTTTTGCCACATTTGTTACAGTAAAGCCTTATTTAAAATGGATTACAGAGACACACAGGGGGGAAGGTAGATAGGAGGGATGAAGAAATAGAAAAGTTCAAATACAGATATAACATTGACTGAAATAGCCGCAGGTAGCCTAGCGGTTAAGAGCGACGGGCCAGTAACCGAAAGGTGGAATAGAGGAATAAGGCAGTTAACACCGACAACTGCTCCCCGGGCGCCGAGACGTGGACGTCGATGAAGGCAGCCTCTGCACCCCCTTTGATTCAGGTTGGGTTAAATGCGGAAGACACATTTCGGTTGAATGTATTCAGTTGGGCAACTGACTAGGCCCCCCCTACTTAGAGCCATTGTCATGTCGTTAGTAAAGATGGGAAATAGTAAGGGTCCCTAGACAGCTGCCCTGGGGAATTCCTGATTCTACCTGGATTATGTTGGAGAGGCGACCATTAAGGAACATCCTCCTGTGTTCTGTTAGACAGGTAACTCTTTATCCACATTATAGCAGGGGGTGTAAAGCCATAACACACAGGTTTTTTCCAGCAGCAGACTATGACCGATAATGTCCAAAAGCTGCACTTAAGTCTAACAAAACAAAACAGCCCCACAATCTTTTTTAATCATCAATTTCCTCTCAGCCAATCATCAGTCATTTGTGTCAGTGCTGTGCTTGTTGAATGTCCTTCTCTATAAGCGTGCTGAAAGTTTGTTGTCAATTTGTTTACTTTAAAATAGCATTGTATCTGGTCAAACACAGTTTTTTCCAAAAGGGTTGGTAACAGGCTGATTGGTCGGGCTATTTGAGCCAGTAAAGGGGCTTTACTATTCTTAGGTAGGGGAATAACTTTTGCCCCTTCAGGCCTGGAGGCACACACTTTCTAGTAGGCTTAAATTGAAGATATGGCAATAGGGTAGTGGTAATATCGACCGCTATCATCCTCAGTAGTTTCCCATCCAAGTTGTCAGCTGTGTGTTGATGTGTACAGACATGTGTTCCTCAGGGATCAGTGTTTGGACTCTTGATACGGTTTTTAATACCCTGGTAGCTCTTATAATCTAAGAAACACAGTGTGCCATTGGATTGTACCTGCAGTGTGTTTATGCAGGATCTGATGTCGTTGTCCGTCTTCTCACAGAGAGCCATCAGAGTCCCCATGTCAGCCTTCATACCCTGAACCCGGAGATCTAAAACACACATTAATATAAAGACAAACCGTCACGGCTGGTCCCCATGTCAGCCTTCATACCTGAACCCTGGAGATCAAAACACACATTAATATAAAGACAACCGTCACGGCTGGTCCCATGTCAGCCTTCATACCCTGAACCCTGGAGATCTAAACACACATTAATATAAAGACAACCGTCACGGCTGGTCCCATGTCAGCTTTCATACCCTGAACCCTGGAGATCTGTAAACACATTAATATACAAGACAACCGTCACGGCTGGTCCCCATGTCAGCCTTCATACCCTGAACCCTGAGATCTAAAACACACATTAATATAAAGACAACCGCACGGCTGGTCCCCATGTCAGCCTTCATACCCTGAACCCCTGAGATCTAAAACACACATTAATATAAAGACAACCGTCACGGCTGGTCCCCATGTCAGCCTTCATACCCTGAACCCTGGAGATCTAAACACACATTAATATAAAGACAACCGTCACGGTGATCCCCATGTCATCCTTCATACCCTGAACCCTGGAGATCTAAAACACACATTAATATAAAGACAACCGTCACGGCTGGTCCCCATGTCATCCTTCATACCTGAACCCTGGAGATCTAAACACACATTAATATAAAGACAACCATCACGGCTGGTCCCCATGTCAGCCTTCATACCCTGAACCCTGGAGATCTAAAACACATTAATATAAAGACAACCCGTCACGGCTGGTCCATGTCAGCCTTCATACCCTGAACCCTGGAGATCTAAACACACATTAATATAAAGACAACCGTCACGTTGGTCCCCATGTCAGCCTTCATACCCTGAACCCTGGAGATCTAAAACACACATTAATATAAAGACAACCATCACGGCTGGTCCATGTCAGCCTTCATACCCTGAAGATCTAAAACACACATTAATATAAAGACAACCGTCACGGTTGGTCCCCATGTCAGCCTTCATACCCTGAACCCTGGAGATCTAAACACACATTAATATAAAGACAACCGTCACGAGCTGGTCCATGTCAGCCTTCATACCTGAACCCTGGAGATCTAAACACACATTAATATAAAGACAACCGTCACGGCTGGTCCCCATGTCAGCCTTCATACCCTGAACCCTGGAGATCTAAAACACACATTAATATAAAGACAACCGTCACGGCTGGTCCCATGTCATCTTCATACCCTGAACCCTGGAGATCTAAAACACACATTAATATAAAGACAACCGTCACGGCTGGTCCCTATGTCAGCCTTCATACCCTGAACCCTGGAGATCTAAACACACATTAATATAAAGACAACCATCACGGCTGGTCCCCATGTCAGCCTTCATACCCTGAACCCTGGAGATCTAAAACACACATTAATATAAAGACAACCGTCACGGCTGGTCCCCATGTCAGCCTTCATACCTGAACCCTGGAGATCTAAACACACATTAATATAAAGACAACCGTCACGGTTGGTCCATGTCAGCCTTCATAACCCTGAAGATCTTAAAAACACACATTAATATAAAGACAACCGTCACGGCTGGTCCCCATGTCAGCCTTCATACCCTGAACCCTGGAGATCTAAAAACACATTAATATAAAGACAACTCGTCACGGCTAGTCCCCATGTCAGCCTTCATACCCTGAACCCTGGAGATCTAAAACACACATTAATATAAAGACAACCGTCACGGCTGGTCCCATGTCATCCCTTCATACCCTGAACCCTGGAGATCTAAACACACATTAATATAAATGACAACGGCACACGGCTGGTCCATGTCAGCCTTCATACCCTGAACCCTGGAGATCTAAACACACATTAATATAAAGACAACCGTCATGAGGCTGGTCCCCAGTGTCATCCTTCATACCCTGAACTCCTGGAGATCTAAAACACACATTAATATAAAGACAACGTCACGGGCTGGTCCCCATGTCAGCCTTCATCCTGAACCCTGGAGATCTAAACACACATTAATATAAAGACAACCGTCACGGCTGGTCCCCATGTCAGCCTTCATACCCTGAACCTGGAGATCTAAAAACACATTAATATAAAGACAACCGTCACGGCTGGTCCCCATGTCAGCCTTCATACCCTGAACCCTGGAGATCTAAAATACACATTAATATAAAGACAACCGTCACGGTTGGTCCCATGTCAGCCTTCATACCCTGAACCCTGAGATCTAAAACACATTAATATAAAGACAAACGTCACGCGGCTGGTCCCCATGTCAGCCTTCATACCTGAACCCTGGAGATCTAAACACACATTAATATAAAGACAACCGGTCACGGCTGGTCCCCATGTCATCCCTTCATACCCTGAACCCTGGAGATCTAAACACACATTAATATAAAGACAACCGTCACGGCTGGTCCCCATGTCAGCCTTCATACCTGAACCCTGGAGATCTAAACACACATTAATATAAAGACAACCGTCACGGCTGGTCCCCATGTCAGCCTTCATACCCTGAACCCTGGAGATCTAAAACACACATTAATATAAAGACAACCGTCACGGCTGGTCCCCATGTCAGCCTTCATACCCTGAACCCTGGAGATCTAAAACACACATTAATATAAAAGACAACCGTCACGGCTGGTCCCCATGTCAGCCTTCATACCCTGAACCCTGGAGATCTAAAAACACACATTAATATGAAAGACAACCGTCACGGCTGGTCCGTGTCAGCCTTCATACCCTGAACCCTGGAGATCTAAAACACACATTAATATAAAGACAACCGTCACGGCTGGTCCCCATGTCAGCCTTCATACCCTGAACCCTGGAGATCTAAAACACATTAATATAAAGACAACCGCCACGGCTGGTCCCCATGTCAGCCTTCATACCCTGAACCCTGGAGATCTAAACACACATTAATATAAAGACAACCGTCACGGCTGGTCCCCATGTCAGCCTTCATACCTGAACCCTGGAGATCTAAAACACACATTAATATAAAGACAACTCGTCACGGCTGGTCCCCATGTCATCCTTCATACCCTGAACCCTGGAGATCTAAAACACACATTAATATAAAGACAACCGTCACGGCTGGTCCCCATGTCAGCCTTCATACCCTGAACCCTGGAGATCTAAACACACATTAATATAAAGACAACCGTCACGGCTGGTCCATGTCAGCCTTCATACCTGAACCCTGGAGATCTAAAACACACATTAATATAAAGACAACCGGTCACGGCTGGTCCCCATGTCAGCCTTCATACCCTGAACCCTGGAGATCTAAAACACACATTAATATAAAGACAACCGTCACGGCTGGTCCATGTCAGCTCATACCCTGAAGATCTAAAACACACATTAATATAAAGACAACCGTCACAGGCTGGTCCCCATGTCATCCTTCATACCCTGAACCCTGGAGATCTAAAACACACATTAATATAAAGACAACCGTCACGGCTGGTCCATGTCAGCCTTCATACCCTGAACCCTGGGAGATCTAAACACACATTAATATAAAGACAAACCCGTCACGGCTGGTCCCCATGTCAGCCTTCATACCTGAACCCTGGAGATCTAAAACACACATTAATATAAAGACAACCGTCACGGCTGGTCCCCATGTCATCCTTCATACCCTGAACCCTTTTTTTTTTTTTTATTTCACCTTTATTTAACCAGGTAAACCAGTTGAGAACAAGTTCTCATTTACAACTGCGACCTGGCCAAGATAAAGCATAGCAGTGCGATAAAAACAACAACACAGAGTTACATATGGGGTAAAACAAAACAAAAATCAAAAAATACAACAGAAATACAATTAATATACAGTGTGCAAATTTAGCAAGTTATGGAGGTAAGGCAATAAAATAGGCTATAGTGCAAAATAATTACAATTTAGTATTAACACTGGAATGATGTGCAAGAGATGATGTGCAAATAGAGATACTGGGGTACAGATGAGCAAAATAAATAACAATATAGGGATGAGGTAGTTGGGCGGGCTAATTTCAGATGGGCTGTGTACAGGTGCAGTGATCGGTAAGGTGCTCTGACAACTGATGCCTAAAGTTAGTGAGGGAGATAAGCGTCTCCAGCTTCAGAGATTTTTGCAGTTTGTTCCAGTCATTGGCAGCAGAGAACTGGAAGGAATTGCGGCCAAAGGAGGTGTTGGCTTTGGGGATGACCAGTGAGATATACCGCTGGAGCGCAGACTACGGGTGGGTGTTGCTATGGTGACCAATGAGCTAAGATAAGGCGGGGATTTGCCTAGCAGTGATTTATAGATGGCCTGGAGCCAGTGGGTTTGGCGACGAATATGTAGTGAGGACCAGCCAACAAGAGCGTACAGGTCACAGTGGTGGGTATTATATGGGGCTTTGGAGACAAAACGGATGGCACTGTGATAGACAACATCCAATTTGCTGAGTAGAGTGTTGGAGGCTATTTTGCAAATGACATCGCCGAAGTCAAGGATCGGTAGGATAGTCAGTTTTACAAGGGCATGTTTGGCAGCATGAGTGAAGGAGGCTTTGTTGCGAAATAGGAAACCGATTCTAGATTTAACTTTGGATTGGAGATTCTTAATGTGAGTCTGGAAGGAGAGTTTACAGTCTAACCAGACACCTAGATATTTGTAGTTGTCCACGTACTCTAGGTCAGACCCGTCTAGAGTAGTGATTCTAGTCGGGTGGGGCGGGTGCAAGCAGCGTTCGGTTGAAGAGCATGCATTTTGTTTTACTAGTGTTTAAGAGCAGTTGGAGGCTACTGAAGGAGTGTTGTATGGAATTGAAGCTCGTTTGGGAGGTTTGTTAACACAGTGTCCAATGAAGGGCCAGATGTATACAAAATGGTGTCGTCTGCGTAGAGGTGGATCTGAGAGTCACCAGCAGCAAGAGCGACGTCATTGATATACACAGAGAAAAGAGTTGGCCCAAGAATTGAACCCTGTGGCACCCCCATAGAGACTGCCATAGGTCCAGACAACAGGCCCTCCGATTTGACACATTGAACTCTATCTGAGAAGTAGTTGGTGAACCAGGCGAGGCAGTCATTAGAGAAACCAAGGCTATTTAGTCTGCCAATAAGAATGCGGTGGTTGACAGAGTCGAAAGCCTTGGCCAGGTCAATGAAAACGGCTGCACAGTACTGTCTATTATCGATCGCGGTTATAATATCATTTAGGACCTTGAGCGTGGCTGAAGTGCACCCATGACCAGCTCGGAAACCGGATTGCATAGCAGAGAAGGTACGGTGGGATTCGAAATGGTTGGTGATCTGTTTGTTGACTTGGCTTTCAAAAACTTTTGAAAGGCAGGGCAGGATGGATATGGGTCTGTAACAGTTTGGATCTAGAGTGTCACCCCCTTTGAAGAGGGGGATGACCGCGGCAGCTTTCCAATCTCTGGGGATCTCAGACGTTACGAAAGAGAGGTTGAACAGGCTAGTAATAGGGGTTCTGCGACAATTTGGGCGGCTAGTTTTAGAAAGAAAGGGTCCAGATTGTCTAGTCCAGATGATTTGTAGGGGTCCAGATTTTGCAGCTCTTTTAGAACATCAGCTGTCTGGATTTGTGTGAAGGAGAAGCGGGGGGCATGGGCAAGTTGCAGCGGAGGGTGCAGAGCTGGTGGCCGGGGTAGTGGTAGCCAGGTGGAAAGCATGGCCAGCCGTAGCAAAATGCTTGTTGAAATTCTCGATTATTGTAGATTTATCGGTGGTGATAGTGTTTCCTAGCCTCAGTGCAGTGGGCAGCTGGGAGGAAGTGCTCTTATTTTCCATGGACTTTACAGTGTCCCAAAACTTTTGGAGTTAGTGCTACAGGATGCAAATTTCTGTTTGAGAAAGTTAGCCTTTGCTTTCCTAACTGCTTGTGTATATTGGTTCCTAACTTCCCTGAAAAGTTGCATATCACGGGGGCTATTTGATGCTAATGCAGTACGCCACAGGATGTTTTTGTGCTGGTCAAGGGCAGTCAAGTCTGAGGAGAACCAGGGGCTATATCTGTTCTTAGTTCTGTATTTTTTGAATGGGGGCATGTCTATTTAAGATTGAGAGGAAATTACTTTTAAAGAACAACCAGGCATCCTCTACTGACGGAATGAGATCTATATCCATCCAGGATACCTGGGCCAGGTCAATTAGGAAGGCCTGCTCGCTGAAGTGTTTTTGGGAGCGTTTGACAGTGATGAGGGGTGGTCGTTTGACCGCGGACCCGTACGGACGCAGGCAATAAGGCAGTGATCGCTGAGATCCTGGTTGAAGACAGCGGAGGTGTATTTAGAGGGTAAGTTAGTCAGGATGATATCTATGAGGGTACCCATGTTTACGGATTTAGGGTTGTACCTGGTAGGTTCGTTGATAATTTGCGTGAGGTTGAGGGCATCTAGCTTGGATTGTAGGATGGCTGGGGTATTAAGCATATCCCAATTTAGGTCACCAAGCAGTACGAACTCTGAGGATAGATGGGGGCAATCAGTTCCATATGGTGTCCAGGGCACAGCTGGGGGGCTGAGGGGGGTCTGTAGCAAGCGGCAACAGTGAGAGATTTATTTCTGGAAAGGTGGATTTTTAGAACTAAAAGCTCAAACTGTTTGGGCACAGACCTGGATAGTATGATGGAGCTCTGCAGGCTATCTCTACAGTAGATTGCAACTCCACCCCCTTTGGCAGTTCTATCTAGACGGAAAATGTTATAGTTGGGGATGGAAATTTCAGAATTTTTGGTGGCCTTCCTAAGCCAGGATTCAGACACTGCTAGAACATCAGGGTTGGCGGAGTGTGCTAACGCAGTGAATAACTCAAACTTAGGAAGGAGGCTTCTGATATTTATGTGCAGAAAACCAAGACTTTTACGGTTACAGAAGTCAATAAATGATAGCTCCTGGGGAGTAGGAGTGATACTGGGGGCTGCAGGGCCTGGTTAGCCTCTACATCACCAGAGGAACAGAGGAGGAGTAGAATAAGGATACGACTAAAGGCTTTAAGAACTGGTCTTCTAGTGCGTTGGGTACATAGAATAAAGGGGGCAGTTCTCCGGGCGTTGTAGAAAAGATTCAGGGCATTATGTACAGAAAAGGATATGGAAGGATATGAGTACAGTTCAGGTAATCCTAAGTGTTGGGTAACAATGAAAGAGATAGCATCATTGGAGGCATCGATTGAGCCGGTCTCGGCGTGTATGGGGGGAACAAAGGAACTATATGAGACAGTTTGAGAGGGACTAGGGGTTCTACATTGAAATTGTATAATAAGAACTAACCCAAACAGCAATAGGCAAGGCATAATTGACATAGGAGAGAGGCATAAAGCAGTCACGTGTTATTAGAGAGAGCTAAGACACAACTGGAAATAGCGATAACGTTTGGGCTAAGACTAAACAGAAAAAACAGGACAGAGTACCGTGTAAAGGAACAGTCCAGCAGGCATCAGCTGTGCAGCTGAGTGATCATAAGGTCCAGTGAACAGCAATATGTGAGTCCGAGAGCAGTTCAAATTGGTGCTTCAGCACAGCTAGCAGGGAGCTAGCAGGCTAGCTCAAGGCTAACTGGTGCTTGCTATATGGCAATGGTATCAGCCAGCAACAGGTTGCAGCTAGCTAGCTGGTTGTGATGATCCGGCGCTAGGGTCCAGTGATTCCGGCAGAAAGTCCAATAAGCTATGGGTCGATAGCACGCTGGGTCGATAGCACGCTGTGCAGACTGGCCGACGAATTGTCCAGGCTAGCTAGAGCTGGCTGGTGGATAGTGTAGGCCACGGACAGTGGTGGAGACGCTAACGGTAACTAATAGCAGGTAGCCAATTCAGATTGCGGCTACACACGTTTCAGCTTACGGTTCTTGATGAAAGTTATAAAGAAATAATAGAATCCTTTCCACGTTGGGTGAGGCGGGTTGCAGGAGAGTATATTTAGTTAAAGAGTGAAAGTAAAAAATTTAGAAATATAGACAAAAAAAACAAGAAACGGGATATTTACACAGGACGAAAAATAAAAGCGACCGTACTGCTACGCCATCTTGGAGAGAACCCTGGAGATCTAAACACACATTAATATAAAGACAACCGTCACGGCTGGTCCCCATGTCAGCCTTCATACCCTGAACCCTGGAGATCTAAACACACATTAATATAAAGACAACCGTCACGGCTGGTCCCCATGTCAGCCTTCATACCCTGAACCCTGGAGATCTAAAACACACATTAATATAAAGACAACCGTCACGGCTGGTCCCCATGTCAGCCTTCATACCCTGAACCCTGGAGATCTAAACACACATTAATATAAAGACAACCGTCACGGCTGGTCCATGTCAGCCTTCATACCCTGAAGATCTAAAACACACATTAATATAAAGACAACCGTCACGGCTGGTCCCCATGTCAGCCTTCATACCCTGAACCCTGGAGATCTAAAACACACATTAATATAAAGACAACCGTCACGGCTAGTCCCCATGTCAGCCTTCATACCCTGAACCCTGGAGATCTAAAACACACATTAATATAAAGACAACCGTCACGGCTGGTCCCCATGTCATCCTTCATACCCTGAACCCTGGAGATCTAAACACACATTAATATAAAGACAACCGTCACGGCTGGTCCATGTCAGCCTTCATACCCTGAACCCTGGAGATCTAAACACACATTAATATAAAGACAACCGTCACGGCTGGTCCCCATGTCATCCTTCATACCCTGAACCCTGGAGATCTAAACACACATTAATATAAAGACAACCGTCACGGCTGGTCCCCATGTCAGCCTTCATACCCTGAACCCTGGAGATCTAAACACACATTAATATAAAGACAACCGTCACGGCTGGTCCCCATGTCAGCCTTCATACCCTGAACCCTGGAGATCTAAAACACACATTAATATAAAGACAACCGTCACGGCTGGTCCCCATGTCAGCCTTCATACCCTGAACCCTGGAGATCTAAAACACACATTAATATAAAGACAACCGTCACGGCTGGTCCCCATGTCAGCCTTCATACCCTGAACCCTGGAGATCTAAAACACACATTAATATAAAGACAACCGTCACGGCTGGTCCCCATGTCAGCCTTCATACCCTGAACCCTGGAGATCTAAAACACACATTAATATAAAGACAACCGTCACGGCTGGTCCCCATGTCAGCCTTCATACCCTGAACCCTGGAGATCTAAACACACATTAATATAAAGACAACCGTCACGGCTGGTCCCCATGTCAGCCTTCATACCCTGAACCCTGGAGATCTAAACACACATTAATATAAAGACAACCGTCACGGCTGGTCCCCATGTCAGCCTTCATACCCTGAACCCTGGAGATCTAAAACACACATTAATATAAAGACAACCGTCACGGCTGGTCCCCATGTCATCCTTCATACCCTGAACCCTGGAGATCTAAAACACACATTAATATAAAGACAACCGTCACGGCTGGTCCCCATGTCAGCCTTCATACCCTGAACCCTGGAGATCTAAAACACACATTAATATAAAGACAACCGTCACGGCTGGTCCCCATGTCAGCCTTCATACCCTGAACCCTGGAGATCTAAACACACATTAATATAAAGACAACCGTCACGGCTGGTCCCCATGTCAGCCTTCATACCCTGAACCCTGGAGATCTAAAACACACATTAATATAAAGACAACCGTCACGGCTGGTCCCCATGTCAGCCTTCATACCCTGAACCCTGGAGATCTAAAACACACATTAATATAAAGACAACCGTCACGGCTGGTTCAGACTCAGCCAGTCTCTGTGCCAGGCGGGAGGGCTGTGTCTGGGGGAAGGCCAATAGAAACGCTGTGTCTGTGTCTAACCCTAACCCTAAGTTTACCTCAGCCAGTCTCTGTGCCAGGTGGGAGGGCTGTGTCTGGGGGAAGGCCAATAGAAACGCTGTGTCTGTGTCTAACCCTAACCCTAAGTTTACCTCAGCCAGTCTCTGTGCCAGGTGGGAGGGCTGTGTCTGGGGGAAGGCCAATAGAAACGCTGTGTCTGTGTCTGTGTCTAACCCTAAGTTTACCTCAGCCAGTCTCTGTGCCAGGCGGGAGGGCTGTGTCTGGGGGAAGGCCAATAGAAACGCCTGCTGCCTCAGAGGCCTCAGGGCTGGAACATACCTGACAGGACAGAGAACCAATCAGATCACAGATACAGAGATACACACACACCCCCCCCTCCTTCTCTTACAGGTCGTTACAGATGCAGATGATTGGTCGGAGGAGGACCGACTCCTTTTTCTTCTTCTTCTTTAGAGGCTCCGCCTCTGACTCCGCCCCTTGGCTGTCCTTCCTGTTTAGAGTGGCCAATAGGATGCTGATAGCAGCCTGCCGACAAATCACAGAGATAGAGGTGTCACTCTGAGATGAGGCTAGGTGAGAGTAGTCCAATGGAAGGCAGGGATGGGGCTGTGGGCGGGACTTACGGCGGGCGCTCCGTCGATCTCGTCGATGATGAGACAGTTGGGCTTCTCATTGGCTCCCAGCACTGACCTCATCTGGGTCGCCGTGTCGATACGCTTCTGGAACAGCTCCGCACTGCGGTCATCACTAT
Organism: Coregonus clupeaformis; assembly: GCF_020615455.1. NCBI lineage: Eukaryota > Metazoa > Chordata > Actinopteri > Salmoniformes > Salmonidae > Coregonus > Coregonus clupeaformis. The sequence continues at coordinate 13,644 of NW_025534651.1, forward strand.
GGAAACCACAGCGTCAACAACACCTTAAGTGTTTATGGAAAACACAGCATCAACTTGTTGAAGTCGGTAAACCCACCTGGCGTTAATCTCCACCACGTTGTACCCAGCATGCTTGGCGATGATGTGGGCCAGAGTGGTCTTCCCTAACCCTGGAGGACCAGACAGCAGCACCACCTAGTGGGGAGGAGGACAGGTTAACCAGCTATATTAACAGCTATATAACCCTGGAGGACCAGACAGCAGCACCACCTAGTGGGGAGGAGGACAGGTTAACCAGCTATATTAACAGCTATATAACCCTGGAGGACCAGACAGCAGCACCACCTAGTGGGGGAGGAGGACAGGTTAACCAGCTATATTAACAGCTATATAACCCTGGAGGACCAGACAGCAGCACCACCTAGTGGGGAGGAGGACAGGTTAACCAGCTATATTAACAGCTATATAACCCTGGAGGACCAGACAGCAGCACCACCTAGTGGGGGAGGAGGACAGGTTAACCAGCTATATTAACAGCTATATAACCCTGGAGGACCAGACAGCAGCACCACCTAGTGGGGAGGAGGACAGGTTAACCAGCTATATTAACAGCTATATAACCCTGGAGGACCAGACAGCAGCACCACCTAGTGGGGAGGAGGACAGGTTAACCAGCTATATTAACAGCTATATAACCCTGGAGGACCAGACAGCAGCACCACCTAGTGGGGAGGAGGACAGGTTAACCAGCTATATTAACAGCTATATAACCCTGGAGGACCAGACAGCAGCACCACCTAGTGGGGAGGAGGACAGGTTAACCAGCTATATTAACAGCTATATAACCCTGGAGGACCAGACAGCAGCACCACCTAGTGGGGAGGAGGACAGGTTAACCAGCTATATTAACAGCTATATAACCCTGGAGGACCAGACAGCAGCACCACCTAGTGGGGAGGAGGACAGGTTAACCAGCTATATTAACAGCTATATAACCCTGGAGGACCAGACAGCAGCACCACCTAGTGGGGAGGAGGACAGGTTAACCAGCTATATTAACAGCTATATAACCCTGGAGGACCAGACAGCAGCACCACCTAGTGGGGGAGGAGGACAGGTTAACCAGCTATATTAACAGCTATATAACCCTGGAGGACCAGACAGCAGCACCACCTAGTGGGGAGGAGGACAGGTTAACCAGCTATATTAACAGCTATATAACCCTGGAGGACCAGACAGCAGCACCACCTAGTGGGGAGGAGGACAGGTTAACCAGCTATATTAACAGCTATATAACCCTGGAGGACCAGACAGCAGCACCACCTAGTGGGGAGGAGGACAGGTTAACCAGCTATATTAACAGCTATATAACCCTGGAGGACCAGACAGCAGCACCACCTAGTGGGGAGGAGGACAGGTTAACCAGCTATATTAACAGCTATATAACCCTGGAGGACCAGACAGCAGCACCACCTAGTGGGGAGGAGGACAGGTTAACCAGCTATATTAACAGCTATATAACCTGGAGGACCAGACAGCAGCACCACCTAGTGGGAGGAGGACAGGTTAACCAGCTATATTAACAGCTATATAACCCTGGAGGACCAGACAGCAGCACCACCTAGTGGGGAGGAGGACAGGTTAACCAGCTATATTAACAGCTATATAACCCTGGAGGACCAGACAGCAGCACCACCTAGTGGGGGAGGAGGACAGGTTAACCAGCTATATTAACAGCTATATAACCCTGGAGGACCAGACAGCAGCACCACCTAGTGGGGAGGAGGACAGGTTAACCAGCTATATTACCAGCTATATAACCCTGGAGGACCAGACAGCAGCACCACCTAGTGGGGGAGGAGGACAGGTTAACCAGCTATATGTAACAGCTATATAACCCTGGAGGACCAGACAGCAGCACCACCTAGTGGGGAGGAGGACAGGTTAACCAGCTATATTAACAGCTATATAACCCTGGAGGACCAGACAGCAGCACCACCTAGTGGGGAGGAGGACAGGTTAACCAGCTATATTAACAGCTATATAACCCTGGAGGACCAGACAGCAGCACCACCTAGTGGGGAGGAGGACAGGTTAACCAGCTATATTAACAGCTATATAACCCTGGAGGACCAGACAGCAGCACCACCTAGTGGGGAGGAGGACAGGTTAACCAGCTATATTAACAGCTATATAACCCTGGAGGACCAGACAGCAGCACCACCTAGTGGGGAGGAGGACAGGTTAACCAGCTATATTAACAGCTATATAACCCTGGAGGACCAGACCAGCACCACCTAGTGGGAGGAGGACAGGTTAACCAGCTATATTAACAGCTATATAACCCTGGAGGACCAGACAGCAGCACCACCTAGTGGGGGAGGAGGACAGGTTAACCAGCTATATTAACAGCTATATAACCCTGGAGGACCAGACAGCAGCACCACCTAGTGGGGGAGGAGGACAGGTTAACCAGCTATATTAACAGCTATATAACCCTGGAGGACCAGACAGCAGCACCACCTAGTGGGGAGGAGGGACAGGTTAACCAGCTATATTAACAGCTATATAACCCTGGAGGACCAGACAGCAGCGCCACCTAGTGGGGAGGAGGACAGGTTAACCAGCTATATTAACAGCTATATAACCCTGGAGGACCAGACAGCAGCGCCACCTAGTGGGGAGGAGGACAGGTTAACCAGCTATATTAACAGCTATATAACCCTGGAGGACCAGACAGCAGCGCCACCTAGTGGGGGAGGAGGACAGGTTAACCAGCTATATTAACAGCTATATAACCCTGGAGGACCAGACAGCAGCGCCACCTAGTGGGGAGGAGGACAGGTTAACCAGCTATATTAACAGCTATATAACCCTGGAGGACCAGACAGCAGCGCCACCTAGTGGGGAGGAGGACAGGTTAACCAGCTATATTAACAGCTATATAACCCTGGAGGACCAGACAGCAGCACCACCTAGTGGGGAGGAGGACAGGTTAACCAGCTATATTAACAGCTATATAACCCTGGAGGACCAGACAGCAGCACCACCTAGTGGGGGAGGAGGACAGGTTAACCAGCTATATTAACAGCTATATAACCCTGGAGGACCAGACAGCAGCGCCACCTAGTGGGGGAGGAGGACAGGTTAACCAGCTATATTAACAGCTATATAACCCTGGAGGACCAGACAGCAGCACCACCTAGTGGGGAGGAGGACAGGTTAACCAGCTATATTAACAGCTATATAACCCTGGAGGACCAGACAGCAGCACCACCTAGTGGGGAGGAGGACAGGTTAACCAGCTATATTAACAGCTATATAACCCTGGAGGACCAGACAGCAGCGCCACCTAGTGGGGGAGGAGGACAGGTTAACCAGCTATATTAACAGCTATATAACCCTGGAGGACCAGACAGCAGCACCACCTAGTGGGGAGGAGGACAGGTTAACCAGCTATATTAACAGCTATATAACCCTGGAGGACCAGACAGCAGCACCACCTGGTGGGGAGGAGGACAGGTTAACCAGCTATATTAACAGCTATATAACCCTGGAGGACCAGACAGCAGCACCACCTAGTGGGGAGGAGGACAGGTTAACCAGCTATATTAACAGCTATATAACCCTGGAGGACCAGACAGCAGCACCACCTAGTGGGGGAGGAGGACAGGTTAACCAGCTATATTAACAGCTATATAACCCTGGAGGACCAGACAGCAGCACCACCTAGTGGGGAGGAGGACAGGTTAACCAGCTATATTAACAGCTATATAACCCTGGAGGACCAGACAGCAGCACCACCTAGTGGGGAGGAGGACAGGTTAACCAGCTATATTAACGGCTATATAACCCTGGAGGACCAGACAGCAGCGCCACCTAGTGGGAGGAGGACAGGTTAACCAGCTATATTAACAGCTATATAACCCTGGAGGACCAGACAGCAGCACCACCTAGTGGGGAGGAGGACAGGTTAACCAGCTATATTAACAGCTATATAACCCTGGAGGACCAGACAGCAGCACCACCTAGTGGGGAGGAGGACAGGTTAACCAGCTATATTAACAGCTATATAACCCTGGAGGACCAGACAGCAGCACCACCTAGTGGGGAGGAGGACAGGTTAACCAGCTATATTAACAGCTATATAACCCTGGAGGACCAGACAGCAGCGCCACCTAGTGGGGAGGAGGACAGGTTAACCAGCTATATTAACAGCTATATAACCCTGGAGGACCAGACAGCAGCACCACCTAGTGGGGAGGAGGACAGGTTAACCAGCTATATTAACAGCTATATAACCCTGGAGGACCAGACAGCAGCACCACCTAGTGGGGGAGGAGGACAGGTTAACCAGCTATATTAACAGCTATATAACCCTGGAGGACCAGACAGCAGCACCACCTAGTGGGGAGGAGGACAGGTTAACCAGCTATATTAACAGCTATATAACCCTGGAGGACCAGACAGCAGCACCACCTAGTGGGGAGGGAGGACAGGTTAACCAGCTATATTAACAGCTATATAACCCTGGAGGACCAGACAGCAGCACCACCTAGTGGGGAGGAGGACAGGTTAACCAGCTATATTAACAGCTATATAACCCTGGAGGACCAGACAGCAGCACCACCTAGTGGGGAGGAGGACAGGTTAACCAGCTATATTAACAGCCATATAACCCTGGAGGACCAGACAGCAGCGCCCACCTAGTGGGGAGGGAGGACAGGTTAACCAGCTATATTAACAGCTATATAACCCTGGAGGACCAGACAGCAGCACCACCTAGTGGGGAGGAGGACAGGTTAACCAGCTATATTAACAGCTATATAACCTGGAGGACCAGACAGCAGCACCACCTAGTGGGGAGGAGGACAGGTTAACCAGCTATATTAACAGCTATATAACCCTGGAGGACCAGACAGCAGCGCCACCTAGTGGGGAGGAGGACAGGTTAACCAGCTATATTAACCTACTAGTATATATAGACTGTGTGATGTGTGGGTCTACCTACCTTGGTGTGATGTGTTGGGTCTACCTACCTTGGTGTGATGTGTGGGTCTACCTACCTTGTATTGATCCGTCTGTGTAATGTGTGGGTCTACCTACCTTGTATTGATCAGTCTGTGTGATGTGTGGGTCTACCTACCTTGGTGTGATGTGTGGGTCTACCTACCTTGGTGTGATGTGTGGGTCTACCTACCTTGTATTGATCAGTCTGTGTGATGTGTGGGTCTACCTACCTTGGTGTGATGTGTGGGTCTACCTACCTTGGTGTGATGTGTGGGTCTACCTACCTTGTATTGATCAGTCTGTGTGATGTGTGGGTCTACCTACCTTGGTGTGATGTGTGGGTCTACCTACCTTGGTGTGATGTGTGGGTCTACCTACCTTGGTGTGATGTGTGGGTCTACCTACCTTGGTGTGATGTGTGGGTCTACCTACCTTGTACTGATCAGTCTGTGTGATGTGTGGGTCCCACCTACCTTGGTGTGATGTGTGGGTCTACCTACCTTGGTGTGATGTGTGGGTCTACCTACCTTGTATTGATCAGACTGTGTGATGTGTGGGTCTACCTACCTTGGTGTGATGTGTGGGTCTACCTACCTTGGTGTGATGTGTGGGTCTACCTACCTTGGTGTGATGTGTGGGTCTACCTACCTTGGTGTGATGTGTGGGTCTACCTACCTTGGTGTGATGTGTGGGTCTACCTACCTTGGTGTGATGTGTGGGTCTCCCTACCTTGGTGTGATGTGTGGGTCTACCTACCTTGGTGTGATGTGTGGGTCTCCTACCTTGGTGTGATGTGTGGGTCTACCTACCTTGGTGTGATGTGTGGGTCTACCTACCTTGGTGTGATGTGTGGGTCTACCTACCTTGGTGTGATGTGTGGGTCTACCTACCTTGGTGTGATGTGTGGGTCTACCTACCTTGTATTGATCAGACTGTGTGATGTGTGGGTCTACCTACCTTGGTGTGATGTGTGGGTCTACCTACCTTGTATTGATCAGACTGTGTGATGTGTGGGTCTACCTACCTTGGTGTGATGTGTGGGTCTACCTACCTTGTATTGATCCGTCTGTGTGATGTGTGGGTCTACCTACCTTGTATTGATCAGACTGTGTGATGTGTGGGTCTACCTACCTTGGTGTGATGTGTGGGTCTACCTACCTTGGTGTGATGTGTGGGTCTACCTACCTTGTATTGATCAGACTGTGTGATGTGTGGGTCTACCTACCTTGGTGTGATGTGTGGGTCTACCTACCTTGGTGTGATGTGTGGGTCTACCTACCTTGGTGTGATGTGTGGGTCTACCTACCTTGTATTGATCAGACTGTGTGATGTGTGGGTCTACCTACCTTGGTGTGATGTGTGGGTCTACCTACCTTGTATTGATCAGACTGTGTGATGTGTGGGTCTACCTACCTTGGTGTGATGTGTGGGTCTACCTACCTTGTATTGATCCGTCTGTGTGATGTGTGGGTCTACCTACCTTGTATTGATCAGTCTGTGTGAGTCTCCCTACCTTGTATTGACCAGTCTGTGTGATGTGTGGGTCTACCTACCTTGGTGTGATGTGTGGGTCTACCTACCTTGGTGTGATGTGTGGGTCTACCTACCTTGGTGTGATGTGTGGGTCTACCTACCTTGGTGTGATGTGTGGGTCTACCTACCTTGGTGTGATGTGTTGGGTCTACCTACCTTGGTGTGATGTGTGGGTCTACCTACCTTGTATTGATCAGTCTGTGTGATGTGTGGGTCTACCTACCTTGTATTTGGGCCTTTTGTATTGGTCCAGTTCGGCCTCCAGAATCTCCTCGGTGATCTGACTCTTGGTCTTAAATTTCTGATTGGCTTGATTAAAGTTCCCCTTGCTCCAATTGGTGGAATGAAAGCGTCCCTGGCCCTTATTGGAGGAATGAAAGCGTCCTTGGCCCTGATTGGCTGTGTTGTGGTCGGGCCTCTCGGCTGGGGGTGGGCGTGTCTTCCTTTCTCGTCCAAACACCACCTGGTCCCAGAGCTTTAGCCACTTCAGCAAACAGCGGTTGGTGAACTACACACACACACATTACACACACACACACACACAGAAATGATACACACACAGACACTGTTACACCCAGAACAGGAGTCAATATCTGGTTTTCTATTATTGATCAATTGTTCCACACACCCACGTTCCACACCCGCCACACACTCACGTTCCACACCCGCCACACACCCACGTTCCACACCCGCCACACACTCACGTTCCACACCCGCAAAACACACCCACATTCCACACCCGCCACACACTCACGTTCCACACCCGCCACACACCCACGTTCCACACCCGCCACACACCCACGTTCCACACCGCCACACACTCACGTTCCACACCCACCACACACCCACGTTCCACACCCGCCACACACTCACGTTCCACACCCGCCACACACCCACGTTCCACACCCGCCACACACCCACGTTCCACACCCGCCACACACCCACGTACCACACCCACCACACACCCACGTACTCACACCCGCCACACACCCACGTTCCACACCCACCACACACCCATGCCCACACACCCACGTTCCACACCCCCCACACACCCACGTTCCACACACCCACGTTCCACACCCGCCACACACCCACGTTCCACACCCGCCACACACCCACGTTCCACACCCGCCACACATTCACGTTCCACACCGCCACACCCACACGTTCCACACACTCACGTTCCACACACTCACGTTCCACACCCACCACACACACTCACGTTCCACACCTGCCACACACTCACGTTCCACACCCACCACACACACTCACGTTCCACACCTGCCACACACTCACGTTCCACACCCACCACACACACTCACGTTCCACACCTGCCACACACTCATGTTCCACACACTCACGTTCCACACCCACCACACACTCACGTTGCACACCCACCACACACCCACGTTCCACACCCGCCACACACTCACGTTCCACACACCCACGTTCCACACCCGCCACACACCCACGTTCACACTCGCCACACACCCACGTTCCACACCCGCCACACCCACACGTTCCACACACTCACCACCACACACTCACGTTCCACACACCCACGTTCCCACACCCACCACACATTTACGTTCCACACACTCCACGTTCCACACCTGCCACACACTCACGTTCCACACACTCACGTTCCACACACTCATGTTCCACACACCCACGTTCCACACCCGCCACACACCCACGTTCCACACCCGCCACACACCCACGTTCCACACTCGCCACACACCCACGTTCCACACCCGCCACACCCACACGTTCCACACACTCACCCACCACACACTCACGTTCCCACACCCACGTTCCACACCCACCACACACTCACGTTCCACACCCACCACACACTCACGTTCCACACTCGCCACACACCCGTTCCCACACCCGCCACACACCCACGTTCCACACTCGCCACACACCCACGTTCCACACCCGCCACACCCACACGTTCCACACACTCACCCACCACACACTCACGTTCCACACACCCACGTTCCACACCCACCACACACTCACGTTCCACACCCACCACACACTCACGTTCCACACCTGCCACACACTCACGTTCCACACAATCCCGTTCCACCCACTCCCGTTCCACACACCCACGTTCCACACCTGCCACACACTCACGTTCCACACCCACCACACACATTCACGTTCCACACCTGCCACACACTCATGTTCCACACACTCACGTTCCACACCCACCACACACTCACGTTCCACACACCCACGTTCCACACCCGCCACACACCCACGTTCCACACCCGCCACACACCCACGTTCCACACCCGCCACACACCCACGTTCCACACCCGCCACACACCCACGTTCCACACCCGCCACACACCCACCACACCCACACGTTCCACACACTCACCCACCACACACCCACGTTCCACACCCACCACACACTCACGTTCCACACCCACCACACACTCACGTTCCACACACTCACGTTCCACACCCACCACCCACTCCCGTTCCAGCCACTCCCGTTCCACACCCGCCACACACCCACGTTCCACACGTTCCACACACTCACCCACCACACACTCACGTTCCACACACCCAATGTTCCACACCCACCACACACTCACGTTCCACACCCACCACACACTCCACGTTCCACACACTCACGTTCCACACCTGCCACACACTCACGTTCCACACCCACCACACACCCATGTTCCACACTCGCCACACACCCCACGTTCCACACCCGCCACACCCACACGTTCCACACACTCACCCACCACACACTCACGTTCCACACACCCACCACACACTCACGTTCCACACCCACCACACACTCACGTTCCACACCTGCCACACACTCACGTTCCACACACTCCCGTTCCACCCACTCCCGTTCCACACACCCACGTTCCACACCTACCACACACTCACGTTCCACACCCACCACACACACTCACGTTCCCACACCTGCCACACACTCATGTTCCACACACTCACATTCCACACCCACCACACACTCATGTTCCACACCCACCACACACCCACGTTCCACACCCGCCACACACTCACGTTCCACACACCCACGTTCCACACCCGCCACACACCCACGTTCCACACTCGCCACACACCCACCACACCCACACGTTCCACACACTCACCCACGTTCCACACCCACCACACACTCACGTTCCACACCCACCACACACTCACGTTCCACACACTCACGTTCCACACACTCACGTTCCACACCCACCACCCACTCCCGTTCCAGCCACTCCCGTTCCGCCCACTCCCGTTCCGCCCACTCCCGTTCCGCCCACTCCCGTTCCGCCCACTCCCGTTCCGCCCCACTCCCGTTCGCCCACTCCCGTTCCACCCACCCACTCCCGTTCCACCCACCCACTCCCGTTCCACCCACCCACTCCCGTTCCACCCACTCCACTCCCGTTCCACCCACTCCCGTTCCACCCACTCCCTCCCGTTCCACCCACTCCCTCCCGTTCCACCCACTCCCGTTCCAGCCACTCCCGTTCCGCCCACTCCCGTTCCAGCCACTCACGTCGTCGCTGAGTAGTTCGGTGTAGTGTTGAGGAGAGAACTGATCCACCCAGAGACGAGAAGATTCCCCGTCCTCCTCCTCTCCATCCCCCTCTTCTCTCTGTCTGCCGTCCAGTTCTCCAAACTCCTCATCCACTTGACTGGACACGGTAGTGTATAATGCGTGTGTATATATATATATATACAGTGGGGGAAAAAAGTATTTAGTCAGCCACCAATGGTCCAAGTTCTCCCACTTAAAAAGATGAGAGAGGCCTGTAATTTTCATCATAGGTACACGTCAACTATGACAGACAAAATGAGGGAAAAAAATCCAGAAAATCACATTGTAGGATTTTTAATGAATTTATTTGCAAATTATGGTGGAAAATAAGTATTTGGTCACCTACAAACAAGCAAGATTTCTGGCTCTCACAGACCTGTAACTTCTTCTTTAAGAGGCTCCTCTGTCCTCCACTCGTTACCTGTATTAATGGCACCTGTTTGAACTTGTTATCAGTATAAAAGACACCTGTCCACAACCTCAAACAGTCACACTCCAAACTCCACTATGGCCAAGACCAAAGAGCTGTCAAAGGACACCAGAAACAAAATTGTAGACCTGCACCAGGCTGGGAAGACTGAATCTGCAATAGGTAAGCAGCTTGGTTTGAAGAAATCAACTGTGGGAGCAATTATTAGGAAATGGAAGACATACAAGACCACTGATAATCTCCCTCGATCTGGGGCTCCACCCAAGATCTCACCCCGTGGGGTCAAAATGATCACAAGAACGGTGAGCAAAAATCCCAGTACCACACGGGGGGACCTAGTGAATGACCTGCAGAGAGCTGGGACCAAAGCCTACCATCAGTAACACACTACGCCGCCAGGGACTCAAATCCTGCAGTGCCAGACGTGTCCCCCTGCTTAAGCCAGTACATGTCCAGGCCCGTCTGAAGTTTGCTAGAGTGCATTTGGATGATCCAGAAGAGGATTGGGAGAATGTCATATGGTCAGATGAAACCAAAATATAACTTTTTGGTAAAAACTCAACTCGTCGTGTTTGGAGGACAAAGAATGCTGAGTTGCATCCAAAGAACACCATACCTACTGTGAAGCATGGGGGTGGAAACATCATGCTTTGGGGCTGTTTTTTCTGCAAAGGACCAGGACGACTGATCCGTGTAAAGGAAAGAATGAATGGGGCCATGTATCGTGAGATTTTGAGTGAAAACCTCCTTCCATCAGCAAGGGCATTGAAGATGAAACGTGGCTGGGTCTTTCAGCATGACAATGATCCCAAACACACCGCCCGGGCAACGAAGGAGTGACTTCGTAAGAAGCATTTCTAGGTCCTGGAGTGGCCTAGCCAGTCTCCAGATCTCAACCCCATAGAAAATCTTTGGAGGGAGTTGAAAGTCTGTGTTGCCCAGCGACAGCCCCAAAACATCACTGCTCTAGAGGAGATCTGCATGGAGGAATGGGCCAAAATACCAGCAACAGTGTGTGGAAACCTTGTGAAGACTTACAGAAAACGTTTGACCTGTGTCATTGCCAACAAAGGGTATATAACAAAGTATTGAGAAACTTTTGTTATTGACCAAATACTTATTTTCCACCATAATTTGCAAATAAATTCATAAGAAATCCTACAATGTGATTTTCTGGATTTTTTTTCTTCTCAATTTGTCTGTCATAGTTGACGTGTACCTATGATGAAAATTACAGGCCTCTCATCTTTGTAAGTGGGAGAACTTGCACAATTGGTGGCTGACTAAACACTTTTTTTCCCCACTGTGTATATATATATATATATATATATATATATATATAAATAATCATGTGTGTCTATATAATGTGGGTGTATAAATAATGTGGGTGTATAATGTGTATATAATGTGTGTGTATAATGTGGGTGTATAATGTGTGTGTATGTGTATATAATGTGTGTGTATAATGTGTGTGTATAATGTGTGTGTATAATGTGGGTGTATAATGTGTATATAATGTGTATATAATGTAGGTGTATAATGTGGGTGTATAATGTGGGTGTATAATGTGGGTGTATATAGTGTATATAATGTGGGTGTATAATGTGTATATAATGTGTGTATATAATGTGTGTGTATAATGTGTGTGTATAATGTGGGTGTATAATGTGTGTGTATGTGTATATAATGTGTGTGTATAATGTGTGTGTATGTGTATATAATGTGTGTGTATAATGTGTGTGCATAATGTGGGTGTATAATGTATATAATGTGGGTGTATAATGTGTATATAATGTGTATATAATGTGGGTGTATAATGTGGGTGTATATAGTGTATATAATGTGGGTGTATAATGTGTATATAATGTGTGTGTATAATGTGTGTGTATAATGTGTGTATATAATGTGTGTATATAATGTGTGTATATAATGTGTGTGTATAATGTGGGTGTATAATGTGTGTGTATGTGTATATAATGTGTGTGTATAATGTGTGTGTATAATGTGGGTGTATAATGTGTGTGTATGTGTATATAATGTGTGTGTATAATGTGTGTGTATGTGTATATAATGTGTGTGTATAATGTGTGTGTATAATGTGGGTGTATAATGTGGGTGTATAATGTGTATATAATGTAGGTGTATAATGTGGGTGTATAATGTGGGTGTATAATGTGTATATAATGTGTGTATATAATGTGTGTGTATAATGTGGGTGTATAATGTGTGTGTACGTGTATATAATGTGTGTGTATAATGTGTGTGTATGTGTATATAATGTGTGTGTATAATGTGTGTGTATAATGTGTATATAATGTGGGTGTATAATGTGTATATAATGTGTATATAATGTGGGTGTATAATGTGGGTGTATATAGTGTATATAATGTGGGTGTATAATGTGTATATAATGTGTGTGTATAATGTGTGTGTATAATGTGTGTGTATAATGTGTATATAATGTGTGTATATAATGTGTGTATATAATGTGTGTGTATAATGTGGGTGTATAATGTGTGTGTATGTGTATATAATGTGTGTGTATAATGTGTGTGTATAATGTGGGTGTATAATGTGTGTGTATGTGTATATAATGTGTGTGTATAATGTGTGTGTATAATGTGGGTGTATAATGTGTATATAATGTGTATATAATGTAGGTGTATAATGTGGGTGTATAATGTGGGTGTATAATGTGGGTGTATATAGTGTATATAATGTGGGTGTATAATGTGTATATAATGTGTGTATATAATGTGGGTGTATAATGTGGGTGTATGTGTATATAATGTGTGTGTATAATGTGTGTGTATGTGTATATAATGTGTGTGTATAATGTGTGTGTATAATGTGGGTGTATAATGTGTATATAATGTGGGTGTATAATGTGTATATAATGTGTGTATATAATGTGTGTGTATAATGTGGGTGTATAATGTGTGTGTACGTGTATATAATGTGTGTGTATAATGTGTGTGTATGTGTATATAATGTGTGTGTATAATGTGTGTGTATAATGTGTATATAATGTGGGTGTATAATGTGTATATAATGTGTATATAATGTGGGTGTATAATGTGGGTGTATATAGTGTATATAATGTGGGTGTATAATGTGTATATAATGTGTGTGTATAATGTGTGTGTATAATGTGTGTGTATAATGTGTATATAATGTGTGTATATAATGTGTGTATATAATGTGTGTGTATAATGTGGGTGTATAATGTGTGTGTATGTGTATATAATGTGTGTGTATAATGTGTGTGTATAATGTGGGTGTATAATGTGTGTGTATGTGTATATAATGTGTGTGTATAATGTGGGTGTATAATGTGGGTGTATAATGTGTATATAATGTGTATATAATGTAGGTGTATAATGTGGGTGTATAATGTGGGTGTATAATGTGGGTGTATATAGTGTATATAATGTGGGTGTATAATGTGTATATAATGTGTGTATATAATGTGGGTGTATAATGTGGGTGTATGTGTATATAATGTGTGTGTATAATGTGTGTGTATGTGTATATAATGTGTGTGTATAATGTGTGTGTATAATGTGGGTGTATAATGTGTATATAATGTGGGTGTATAATGTGTATATAATGTGTATGTATAATGTGGGTGTATAATGTGGGTGTATATAGTGTATATAATGTGGGTGTATAATGTGTATATAATGTGTGTGTATAATGTGTGTATATAATGTGTGTATATAATGTGTGTATATAATGTGGGTGTATAATGTGGGTGTATAATGTGGGTGTATAATGTGTGTGTATGTGTATATAATGTGTGTGTATATAATGTGGGTGTATAATGTGGGTGTATAATGTGTGTGTATATAATGTGTGTGTATAATGTGTGTGTATAATGTGGGTGTATAATGTGTGTGTATGTGTATATAATGTGTGTGTATAATGTGTGTGTATAATGTGTATATAATGTGGGTGTATAATGTGTATATAATGTGGGTGTATAATGTGTATATAATGTGGGTGTATAATGTGGGTGTATAATGTGTATATAATGTGGGTGTATAATGTGTGTATAATGTGGGTGTATAATGTGTATATAATGTGTGTATATAATGTGGGAACATAATGTGTATATAATGTGGGTGTATAATGTGTATATAATGTGGGTGTATAATGTGGGTGTATAATGTGGGTGTATAATGTGTATATAATGTGGGTGTATAATGTGGGTGTATAATGTGTATATACCTGTTGAGTAACTCTGTTAGGCGCTGAGATTCCTCCAACACCTGGCGATGACGCTGCAGAAAGAGTCAGTTCATTACATCAGTCAGGTCATTACATATATTACATTAGGAAAACACGTCTAGACTTTCAGAAACAGTCAGGTCATTACATTAGGAAAACACGTCTAGACTTTCAGAAACAGTCAGGTCATTACATTAGGAAAACACGTCTAGACTTTCAGAAACAGTCAGGTCATTACATTAGGAAAACATGTCTAGACTTTCAGAAACAGTCAGCTCATTACATTAGGAAAACACGTCTAGACTTTCAGAAACAGTCAGCTCATTACATTAGGAAAACACGTCTAGACTTTCAGAAACAGTCAGCTCATTACATTAGGAAAACACGTCTAGACTTTCAGAAACAGTCAGGTCATTACATTAGGAAAACATGTCTAGACTTTCAGAAACAGTCAGCTCATTACATTAGGAAAACATGTCTAGACTTTCAGAAACAGTCAGGTCATTACATTAGGAAAACACGTCTAGACTTTCAGAAACAGTCAGGTCATTACATTAGGAAAACATGTCTAGAAGCGTGTGTCTGTCTGTGTGTGTGGACGTGTCTGTGTGTGTGTGGACGTGTCTGTGTGTCTGTGGACGTGTCTGTGTGTGTGTGTGTGTGTGGACGTGTCTGTGTGTGTGTGTGTGTGGACGTGTCTGTGTGTGTGTGTGTGTGTGATGGTATGTGTGTGTGTGTGTGTGTGTGGACGTGTGTGTGGACGTGTCTGTGTGTGTGTGTGATGGTATGTGTGTGTGATGGTATGTGTGTGTGTGTGTGTGTGTGTGTGTGTGTGTGTGTGTGTGTGTGTGTGTGTGCTGTCTGTCTGTGTGTGTGTGGGTGTTTGGGTGTTTGGGTGTTTGGGTGTTTGGGTGTGCACTCACCTTCTCTGCCACTTCTTCTCTCAGCACCTCGATGGGAACAGCCAGCAAACCCAATGCATTATGGGAGCTACGCAGAGCACTGGGGTCCACAGCCTAGAAGAGAGTAAATAATGAAGCCCAGAGAGAGAGAGGTGGAGCTGGATCAGATGAAGCTCAGTGATTGGCTGATAGCTCACCTTTCCCCTCAGGTCGTCTGTCTGTCGGAGGTAGATGCGGTTTCCTGTCTGGTCCGTCACGCTAATGTATCCCCCCTCGGCCGGGGGGCGCTTCAGAGCGTGACACGGTGTTGCCGTGGTAACTCTCCTAGGAGACTCCTGGATGTCTGTGAAGCCACTGATGTCCAAGATCACTGGGACTAGCTGGGGTCTATATACACACACACACACACACACACACAACACACACAATAATTGACACTTGTTGGAAACAAAAGAGATGGACTCCACCCAAACCATCAAGACTGGACCCTTTATTTATATTTCAAGGCCACGTTAAGATATTGACTCAGCGACCGACCAAGCCCAGCTCAGGTAAACCCTCCCGTCCTCTCTAAGTGTTATCATCTGCTAAATGGCATATTATATTATATTATATTATATTATATATTATATAGATATTGACTCAGAGACCGACCAAGCCCAGCTCAGGTAAACCCTCCCG
>NW_025534651.1:35000-152500 GCF_020615455.1 Coregonus clupeaformis
GGTCCTTCTACATAGAAGACAGGAAATCCCAGGACATAGTGTCTATAATACTGAGTCATTAGAAGGTAAGGGGTCCTTCTCCATAGAAGACAGGAAATCCCAGGACATAGTGTCGTCACAAACTCCATACAGTTGTCACTGACTAGTAGGATATTCATTTCCCTCTATATATCTATGTATTGGCTTTCTATAAATAAAAAGGGGCCAATGTGTGACATTTACATTTACGTCATTTAGCAGACGCTCTTATCCAGAGCGACTTACATTATTATTATTTTTTTCATACCCCCTGTGGGAATGAGACCATAACTCCACCTAGCAACATCACAATGAGACCATAACTCCACCTAGCAACAACACGGTGAGACCATAACTCCACCTAGCAGCAACACGATGAGACCATAACTCCACCTAGCAACAACACGATGAGACCATAACTCCACCTAGCAACAACACGGTGAGACCATAACTCCACCTAGCAACAACACGATGAGACCATAACTCCACCTAGCAACAACACGATGAGACCATAACTCCACCTAGCAACAACACAATGAGACCATAACTCCACCTAGCAACAACACAATGAGACCATAACTCCACCTAGCAACAACACAATGAGACCATAACTCCACCTAGCAACAACACAATGAGACCATAACTCCACCTAGCAACAACACGATGAGACCATAACTCCACCTAGCAACAACACAATGAGACCATAACTCCACCTAGCAACAACACGATGAGACCATAACTCCACCTAGCAACAACACGATGAGACCATAACTCTACCTAGCAACAACAAAACATCTACATGTCAGTCTAAATGCCACATGAAACATGGACACCGCATGTTTCTTTGTCCTGGCTAGTAGCCAGGTCTGTTATGTCAGATGATACATGGACACCGCATGTTTCTTTGTCCTGGCTAGTAGCCAGGTCTGTTATGTCAGATGATACATGGACACCGCATGTTTCTTTGTCCTGGCTAGTAGCCAGGTCTGTTATGTCAGATGAAACATGGACACTGCATGTTTCTTTGTCCTGGCTAGTAGCCAGGTCTGTTATGTCAGATGATACATGGACACCACATGTTTCTTTGTCCTGGCTAGTAGCCAGGTCTGTTATGTCAGATGATACATGTTTCTTTGTCCTGGCTAGTAGCCAGGTCTGTTTGTGCTTTAGTCAACTTCTCTATCATTTATATCCTAAACCTTCCTGAGGAATGAAAAAGATCAACAACACCATTTCTACATGTTTTAATAGTTGATAGAATAATATAATACAATGGGTTCTGCCAACTAAATCATTCCAATAATGACATCATTATAACCAGTAAACTCTACAAGCTGTGTGGGTGAAAACTAAACATCTCATTCTGGCTTCCTCTGTCCTTTTTTCCTCCACTCCTTACCTCTCCTTGAAAGTGCATTGTAGCCTGAGGGGAGGAACCTTCCCTCCTCTCCTCCAATGAGCTTTGAGAGGGAGGGGCTGAATGGAGGAAACAAGGGGAAAATCCTCAACTGCATTTCCTTAATTCCTCACGTCCTCTCTCCTCCTTCTCAAAACCCATTGGATAAGAAGGTGAGAAGGGAGGGACCTCTGACCTTCTCATCCAATGGGTTGAGAAGGACACGAGGAGAGCGGATGCAACCAATCAAGGAAATGCAGTTGAGGACAGAGAAAGTATTTGACAGCTATGGAAAAGTAAAAAACAGTGCCAGACTTGACTGACATAATAACCATGGCCTGTCCAGAAATAACCCCTACTGCCCAGAAAGCAATCAGATCACATTATATTGGTCACATGCACCGAGTAAAACAGGTGTAGACCTTACAGTGAAAAGCCCTTAGCCAACAATGCAGTTAAGAAATAGACTTCATAAAAAGTAACAATAAAATAACAATAACGAGGGTAATAAAAAAATATAAATAAACTTTTAAAAAAATAGACAAAAAATTAAAAATAAAATATAGAAATTAATAAAAACATATTAATAACAATAACTTAAAAAAATAAAAAAAATAAACACAAGTAAAAAATATTTTTAAAAATGACAAATTTAAATAAAAAAGATAACGAGGGTATATAAAAGGGGGTACCGGTACCGAGTAAATGTGCAGGGGTACAGGTTAGTCGAGGTAATTTGTACATGTAGGTAGGGGTAAAGTGACAGGGGGGTGGGGAAATCAATGTATATTGTCCGGGTGGCCATTTGATTAGCTGTTCAGCAGTCTTATGGCTTGGCGGTAGAAGCTGTTCAGGAGCCTCTTGGACCTAGACTTGGCGCTCCGATACCGCTTGCCGTGCGGTAGCAGAGAGAACAGTCTATGACTTGGGTGACTGGAGTCTTTGATCATTTTGAGGGCCTTCCTCTGACACCGCCTGGTATAGAGGTCCTGGATGGCAGGAAGCTTGGCCCCAGTGATGTACTGGGCCGTACGCACTACCCTCTGTAGCGCCTTACGGTCGGATGTCGAGCAGTTGCCATACTAGGCGGTGATGCAACCGGTCAGAATGCTCTCGACGGTGCAGCTGTAGAACTTTGAGGATCTGAGGACCCATGCCAAATCTTTTCAGTCTCCTGAGGGGGAAAAGGTGTTGTCATGCCCTCTTCACGACTGTCTTGGTGTGTTTGGACCATGATAGTTTGTTGGTGATGTGGACACCAAGGAACTTGAAACTCTCGACCCGCTCCACTACAGCCCCGTAGATGTGAATGGGGGCCTGTTCGGCCCTCCTTTTCATACAGCCCACGATCAACTCCTTTGTCTGGCTAACATTGAGGGAGAGGCTGTTGTCCTGGCACCACACTGCCAGGTCTCCGACCTCCTCCCTATAGGCTGTCTCATCGTTGTCGGTGATCAGGCCTACCACTGTTGTGTCGTCAGCAAACTTGATGTTGTTGGAGTCGTGCTTGGCCACGCAGTCATGGGTGAACAGGGAGTACAGGAGGGGACTGAGGACGCACCCCTGAGGGGCCCCGTGTTGAGGATCAGCGTGGCAGATGTGTTGTTACCTATCCTTACCACCTGGGGGCGGCCCGTCAGGAAGTCCAGGATCCAGTTGCAGAGGGAGGTGTTTAGTCCCAGGATCCTTAGCTTAGTGATGAGCTTAGAGGGCACTATGGTGTTGAATGCTGAGCTGTAGTCAATGAATAGCATTCTCACATAGGTGTTCCTTTTGTCCAGGTGGGAAAGGGCAGTGTGGAGTGCGATTGAGATTGCATCATCTGTGGATCTGTTGGTGCGGTATGCGAATTGGAGTGGGTCTAGGGTTTCAATAGTAGGATTCAATCTTAGTCCTGTATTGACTCTTTGCCTGTTTGATGGTTCGTCGGAGGGCATAGCGGGATTTCTTATAAACGTCCGGGTTAGAGTCCCGCTCCTTGAAAGCGGCAGCTCTAGCCTTTAGCTCGGTGCGGATGTTGCCTGTAATCCATGGCTTCTGGTTGGGATATGTACGTACGGTCACTGTGGGGACGACGTCGTCGATGCACTTATTGATGAAGCCGGTGACTGAGGTGATATACTCCTCAATGCCATTGGATGAATCCCGGAACATATTCCAGTCTGTGCTAGCAAAACAATCCTGTAGCGTAGCATCCGCGTCATCTGACCAATATGTAACGTTTTGGGTGACCCTGACCAAATTCACATAGAAATATGAGTTCTAGATCTGTCGTTATCATTGAAAGCAAGTCTAAGACGTGGTAGATCTGTTCTATGTGCTCTATTTCTATGCTTCAGGTTAGTTTACTTTCAGTTTTACACACCAGCTTCCAAACAGCTTCACATTTATACATCCGGTGAAATACCAGTCTCATTGTTCTATCTGCGGTGCATCTTTAAGAAGATCAATTGTAGAAATGGGCGGGGGTTTATGACTTTGTGACTGTGGTATTGTCGTTGCCGATTTTAGCATTTAATGTTGATGGGCCAAAAAAATACAAAATGATGCATGCCAGCAAAGCCACTACACAACACAACACTAAACAATACATTAATTGCACTATAACGGTGACAAACGGAGCCCACAAACTGTTAGGGCCTCCATAAAGCGGTCTCAACAGCAATCCCAACACCTTACCACTGCTACACCTGGCTATCAGCTTTGCAATGCTTCCAGTTAGCCACTGATTCCTTCCAAACCACTCATTGTTGAATTTGCGATTTCCAACTTGTTGTGTAATTTTTATGTCCAATGACCGACGAGCACCAATACGTTTTATCTATAATTTCTCTTCATTATTTATCTTCATATGACAAGGATTTAAAAGGATTTGCCAGTAGATTGTCGACTTGATTCATGATGATGACTGCTAGCAAAGATTTTGAAAGTATGATGTTGACATGATCAGTCCAATCAAAGCTACTGTAGATATAACGTGATTTGACATCATTTTATCTGTGGCCAATGACCTTGAGCCTTTTTGGCTGGGCTCTTCTAATGTAACTCTATGGCAGCACCCAAGGGGCTTGAATTTCAGATGTGGCGGTGACGTAGTGTCCCTATGAATGACAGAACAATGAGCCAATCACGGCGCAACTAGAGAACATTACCAACCCCTACCCTCCGTATTATCCGCTGGCTGCCCCTCCACCACAGAAAGCACTGAGCTAGGCTGAAACACCTGCCTTACTCAAGAAACCAAAAAAAAAGCCTTTATTAACTCAATAATATTTTTGTTTATTTTTTTACAAACTGATATGTGACACGTATTAATGCCAAAATAATAAGCTAAAAACTCTGCATTGTTGGAGAAGGGCTCGCAAGTAAGCTTTTCACCGTCTACACCGGTGCTACTCGGCGCATGTGACAAATAACATTTATACTATTGACGACCCCCTATAAACCGACTTTTCAAAACGCTGGTATAGCCTACTGCCGTTCTGAGTTATATCACCTGACGCCCAGGTGGCAAACAAACAAAGTCGGGTTAATAACACTTTCATGTGGATATATTTTGTCTTGACCAGACTAACTTTTCTCCATCCATCCATCCATCCATCTAGCTAGGCTACTCACAGTCCATCCATCTAGCTAGGCTACTCACAGTCCATCCATCTAGCTAGGCTACTCACAGTCCATCCATCTAGCTAGGCTACTCACAGTCCATCCATCTAGCTAGGCTACTCACAGTCCATCCATCTAGCTAGGCTACTCACAGTCCATCCATCTAGCTAGGCTACTCACAGTCCATCCATCTAGCTAGGCTACTCACAGTCCATCCATCTAGCTAGGCTACTCACAGTCCATCCATCTAGCTAGGCTACTCACAGTCCATCCATCTAGCTAGGCTACTCACAGTCCATCCATCTAGCTAGGCTACTCACAGTCCATCCATCTAGCTAGGCTACTCACAGTCCATCCATCTAGCTAGGCTACTCACAGTCCATCCATCTAGCTAGGCTACTCACAGTCCATCCATCTAGCTAGGCTACTCACAGTCCATCCATCTAGCTAGGCTACTCACAGTCCATCTCAGCCAGGACCTCAAGCTCATCAGCGAACTGACAAACAAAGTCGGGTTAATAACACTTTCATGTGGATATATTTTGTCTTGACCAGACTAACTTTTCTCCATCCATCTAGCTAGGCTACTCACAGTCCATCCATCTAGCTAGGCTACTCACAGTCCATCCATCTAGCTAGGCTACTCACAGTCCATCCATCTAGCTAGGCTACTCACAGTCCATCCATCTAGCTAGGCTACTCACAGTCCATCCATCTAGCTAGGCTACTCACAGTCCATCCATCTAGCTAGGCTACTCACAGTCCATCCATCTAGCTAGGCTACTCACAGTCCATCCATCTAGCTAGGCTACTCACAGTCCATCCATCTAGCTAGGCTACTCACAGTCCATCCCATCTAGCTAGGCTACTCACAGTCCATCCATCTAGCTAGGCTACTCACAGTCCATCCATCTAGCTAGGCTACTCACAGTCCATCCATCTAGCTAGGCTACTCACAGTCCATCCATCTAGCTAGGCTACTCACAGTCCATCCATCTAGCTAGGCTACTCACAGTCCATCCATCTAGCTAGGCTACTCACAGTCCATCCATCTAGCTAGGCTACTCACAGTCCATCCATCTAGCTAGGCTACTCACAGTCCATCCATCTAGCTAGGCTACCCACAGTCCATCCATCTAGCTAGGCTACTCACAGTCCATCCATCTAGCTAGGCTACTCACAGTCCATCCATCTAGCTAGGCTACTCACAGTCCATCCATCTAGCTAGGCTACTCACAGTCCATCCATCTAGCTAGGCTACTCACAGTCCATCCATCTAGCTAGGCTACTCACAGTCCATCCATCTAGCTAGGCTACTCACAGTCCATCCATCTAGCTAGGCTACTCACAGTCCATCCATCTAGCTAGGCTACTCACAGTCCATCCATCTAGCTAGGCTACTCACAGTCCATCCATCTAGCTAGGCTACTCACAGTCCATCCATCTAGCTAGGCTACTCACAGTCCATCCATCTAGCTAGGCTACTCACAGTCCATCCATCTAGCTAGGCTACTCACAGTCCATCCATCTAGCTAGGCTACTCACAGTCCATCCATCTAGCTAGGCTACTCACAGTCCATCCATCTAGCTAGGCTACTCACAGTCCATCCATCTAGCTAGGCTACTCACAGTCCATCCATCTAGCTAGGCTACTCACAGTCCATCCATCTAGCTAGGCTACTCACAGTCCATCTCAGCCAGCACCTCCAGCTCATCGGCGAACTGTTGATCAAACTCGTCTTCTATCCCGAACATCTCGTCATACTCGTCCATAGTAGCGAGGAGTCAGCCGAGTTTAACGGTAACGTAACTGACAGCCGGTGTGTTCTAACGGTGCGTAATATACGGTAATAATATCTATGTAACGCTAACTGTTTCAGTCGGTTCCGTGTTTCTTCTTCTACCGTCGCGTCTGTCCGCTAAATTTCGCGGTAAAACTCTTATTGGGTAACTATTTCCGGGTTAAAAAAAGAATTCTCGGTCGTGATTGGATGGTCCAGACAAAGACAGTACAAGTATGAAGATAGACTGAAACTGCTTCTCCAATAGAAATCCCCGCTTGTAGGCGATGTCATGGCGACGTTGGCTCGCTAAACTCGGGTCTTTAACGGTCGCGCCGAACTGCGCATGTGCAGCCAGTCAAATCAAAGGCACTCGTTCGATATAAAGTCTTTTTTTTTTGCCGAAAATGAAAACGTGTCAGTTTGTCACTTTCACGAGGTTGGAGTAATAACATGTTCAACTACTTAAGACATTGTCTCCAATCCAGGTTGTGCCTTTAGATTTCAGGAAAATTAACAACTAAGGACGAATTGTTCACTTCTCTCTTTGACTTCTCTCAAACCCCAAACCCCGGCCTGGTCAGTTTGGTCTGTTTCACAAGCGTTCCCGGAAGTCTCGCAATGTTGCGCCTCTGGGTTGAGAAAAGCTGTGCTCCAGATATTTATGTTCCGGGTGCTTCCGTCTCCGTCGGACAAGTTAGTTTTGAGCAACAGAGTTATTAAGTCAACACTACTGCAGATAACACCAGAGTAAAAACTATTGGTGGTCATTTCTCCCACAAGATCTCTCTCAAAAAACAGACGCTTCTGTGAAAACAGAAGGACTCAGGGTCGAGAGGACAAAACGTGTGAGGCTAAACTCCACCGCTGGGTGGCGCTGTTACTCGTGTCTGTCTGCCTGCTAAACAGCTGTTAGCAGAAGTCATGTCTCCAGTGTGTTGACTGTGGTTTGGAAAAGCAAAATGAATGCGACTTTTACTTGGGACACCGAAAGCAAACTGGTGAGATATTTATTCGATAACGGCGTTGTTTATATTGTCCGGTCAACCCCCCCCCCCCAAAGCATCGCAACCTGGACACATCTAAACGGTGAAATACGGGATGTGTTGCACGCGCTGATAAAGACGGTTGCACGTGGGATACCGACTGGTAACATTGGAACGAGTTCAGTTCATCACGAGACTGACTATTACAACTGGCGGCTAACTTAAGCCCGTCGATTAAAAGTGTGATATAACTGTATAGCTAGCTAGTTAGTTGTATTCCCGCTAGTTTAGACTTGAACATTGTAAAACATAAGTGGTTTGGCGTGTAATAACTTTTACCCGAAAGTTTTTGTAGCTAGCTAACGTTAGCTATCAGGAAGTGCTCCAGCAGCCAGGTGATCCCATCACCCGATATCACCATGGTAACCAGCAGGTAGGGACCGGAAGACCAGGGTTTCCCCAAACTCACTACACAGCAGATTCAAAATAACCACCTCATCATCAAGCTTTGATTGATTTCAATCTGCTGTGTAGTGCAAGGGTAAAAACCAAAACCCTGCTGTAGACGAGGGGAGTTAGTTAGTTAAACTAGCTAGTACTATTAAGTAGCTGGTTTATCTTTGTCTTTCGTGTTGTCGTTACTCTGCTGTTCTGAATCCAAAATACTTGGAGAAAAGGTGCCTACTGTAGTTAGCTACTGGACACAGAAGTGAAGTGGTTAGGGTTTCTGTGTGAATGTTTTTATAGCGGGTTGATGATTTTCTGCTAATGTGACCTATTGGGGGTATTGAAACCGACTCAAGGCAATCGGCGCATGTGACAAATAAAATGTGATTTGATTTGTGTGTGTGTGTAACAGTGTTGCTTCCGTCCCTCTCCTCGCCCCTAACTGGGCTTGAACCAGGGGACCCTCTGCACACATCGACAACAGTCACCCTCGAAGCACCGTTACGCATATCAAGGGAAACAACTACTTCAAGGTCTCAGAGCGAGTGACGTAGAGCGGGCACCGCTAACTAGCTGGTAATGTCGTGTGTTTTCCAGGAGGGTCTTACGGAAGTGTGGCAGCCCAGGGAGGGTTTGGCCACGCCCCCAGAGGAAGAGGGCGGGGCTAAGACCGATGTAGACAAACTAAAGGACCGATTGGTCCTGTTCTCCGCTAACTCCTCCCCCTCGTGCATGGAGCTGGCCAATAGGATCGCAGAGTGAGTCAAAAGCGTTCCAGTTTACACCAGGGCCACGTTCAGTAGCGAAACGTTGTTGAATGTTGTTGCAGATAGAAATGCCATGACTAGAGCATGACATGATTCCTTCTTCTACGTGTCGGAGAGGCATGCTTGTTCTACGTAACATATTTTTTATCTGAACGTTCCAAAACGTTGTGTCCTGCTGAACGCGCCCCCAGGGTTCTCTGAACTAGTCGCTCTGAAAGCTTCTTCTCCAGCCTCCTTTAATACACCTGATTCAGCTACTGGTCTGCTTTTCACCAGGACCTTGATTGGGTTAGAGCAGGGCCGGATCTAAACCCTCTAGTTGAATAGCATGTTACCTTGTCCTCTGGTAGGAGACTGTACCACCTCTAGTTGAGCATTATATAACATCTCCTAACCCTAACCTCCTCCTGTCTGTCTGTCTGTCTGTCTGTAGGAGACTGGGAGTAGAGTAGAACCTCTAGCTGAGCAGTATGTAACAGGTCTAGTTGGTAACACCTCCTAACCCTAACCTCCTCCTGTCTGTCTGTCTGTCTGTCTGTCTGTCTGTCTGTAGGAGACTGGGAGTAGAGTAGAACCTCTAGCTGAGCAGTATGTAACAGGTCTAGTTGGTAACACCTCCTAACCCTAACCTCCTCCTGTCTGTCTGTCTGTCTGTCTGTCTGTCTGTAGGAGACTGGGAGTAGAGTAGAACCTCTAGCTGAGCAGTATGTAACAGGTCTAGTTGGTAACACCTCCTAACCCTAACCTCCTCCTGTCTGTCTGTCTGTCTGTCTGTAGGAGACTGGGAGTAGAGTAGAACCTCTAGCTGAGCAGTATGTAACAGGTCTAGTTGGTAACACCTCCTAACCCTAACCTCCTCTCTGTCTGTCTGTCTGTCTGTCTGTCTGTAGGAGACTGGGAGTAGAGTAGAACCTCTAGCTGAGCAGTATGTAACAGGTCTAGTTGGTAACACCTCCTAACCCTAACCTCCTCCTGTCTGTCTGTCTGTCTGTCTGTCTGTCTGTCTGTCTGTCTGTCTGTCTGTCTGTCTGTCTGTCTGTAGGAGACTGGGAGTAGAGTAGAACCTCTAGCTGAGCAGTATGTAACAGGTCTAGTTGGTAACACCTCCTAACCCTAACCTCCTCCTGTCTGTCTGTCTGTCTGTCTGTCTGTCTGTCTGTAGGAGACTGGGAGTAGAGTAGAACCTCTAGCTGAGCAGTATGTAACAGGTCTAGTTGGTAACACCTCCTAACCCTAACCTCCTCCTGTCTGTCTGTCTGTCTGTCTGTCTGTAGGAGACTGGGAGTAGAGTAGAACCTCTAGCTGAGCAGTATGTAACAGGTCTAGTTGGTAACACCTCCTAACCCTAACCTCCTCCTGTCTGTCTGTCTGTCTGTCTGTCTGTCTGTCTGTAGGAGACTGGGAGTAGAGTAGAACCTCTAGCTGAGCAGTATGTAACAGGTCTAGTTGGTAACACCTCCTAACCCTAACCTCCTCCTGTCTGTCTGTCTGTCTGTCTGTCTGTCGGAGACTGGGAGTAGAGTAGAACCTCTAGCTGAGCAGTATGTAACAGGTCTAGTTGGTAACACCTCCTAACCCTAACCTCCTCCTGTCTGTCTGTCTGTCTGTCTGTCTGTAGGAGACTGGGAGTAGAGTAGAACCTCTAGCTGAGCAGTATGTAACAGGTCTAGTTGGTAACACCTCCTAACCCCTAACCTCCTCCTGTCTGTCTGTCTGTCTGTCTGTCTGTAGGAGACTGGGAGTAGAGTAGAACCTCTAGCTGAGCAGTATGTAACAGGTCTAGTTGGTAACACCTCCTAACCCTAACCTCCTCCTGTCTGTCTGTCTGTCTGTCTGTCTGTCTGTCGGAGACTGGGAGTAGAGTAGAACCTCTAGCTGAGCAGTATGTAACAGGTCTAGTTGGTAACACCTCCTAACCCTAACCTCCTCCTGTCTGTCTGTCTGTCTGTCTGTAGGAGACTGGGAGTAGAGTAGAACCTCTAGCTGAGCAGTATGTAACAGGTCTAGTTGGTAACACCTCCTAACCCTAACCTCCTCCTGTCTGTCTGTCTGTCTGTCTGTAGGAGACTGGGAGTAGAGTAGAACCTCTAGCTGAGCAGTATGTAACAGGTCTAGTTGGTAACACCTCCTAACCCTAACCTCCTCCTGTCTGTCTGTCTGTCTGTCTGTCTGTCTGTCTGTCTGTCTGTCTGTCTGTCTGTCTGTCTGTAGGAGACTGGGAGTAGAGTAGAACCTCTAGCTGAGCAGTATGTAACAGGTCTAGTTGGTAACACCTCCTAACCCTAACCTCCTCCTGTCTGTCTGTCTGTCTGTCTGATCTGTCGGAGACTGGGAGTAGAGTAGAACCTCTAGCTGAGCAGTATGTAACAGGTCTAGTTGGTAACACCTCCTAACCCTAACCTCCTCCTGTCTGTCTGTCTGTCTGTCTGTCTGTAGGAGACTGGGAGTAGAGTAGAACCTCTAGCTGAGCAGTATGTAACAGGTCTAGTTGGTAACACCTCCTAACCCTAACCTCCTCCTGTCTGTCTGTCTGTCTGTCTGTCTGTCTGTCTGTAGGAGACTGGGAGTAGAGTAGAACCTCTAGCTGAGCAGTATGTAACAGGTCTAGTTGGTAACACCTCCTAACCCTAACCTCCTCCTGTCTGTCTGTCTGTAGGAGACTGGGAGTAGAGTAGAGCCTCTAGCTGAGCAGTATGTAACAGGTCTAGTTGGTAACACCTCCTAACCCTAACCTCATCCTGTCTGTCTGTCTGTCTGTCTGTAGGAGACTGGGAGTAGAGTAGAACCTCTAGCTGAGCAGTATGTAACAGGTCTAGTTGGTAACACCTCCTAACCCTAACCTCCTCCTGTCTGTCTGTCTGTCTGTAGGAGACTGGGAGTAGAGTAGAACCTCTAGCTGAGCAGTATGTAACAGGTCTAGTTGGTAACACCTCCTAACCCTAACCTCCTCCTGTCTGTCTGTCTGTCTGTCTGTCTGTCTGTAGGAGACTGGGAGTAGAGTAGAACCTCTAGCTGAGCAGTATGTAACAGGTCTAGTTGGTAACACCTCCCTAACCCTAACCTCCTCCTGTCTGTCTGTCTGTCTGTCTGTCTGTCTGTAGGAGACTGGGAGTAGAGTAGAACCTCTAGCTGAGCAGTATGTAACAGGTCTAGTTGGTAACACCTCCTAACCCTAACCTCCTCCTGTCTGTCTGTCTGTCGGAGACTGGGAGTAGAGTAGAACCTCTAGCTGAGCAGTATGTAACAGGTCTAGTTGGTAACACCTCCTAACCCTAACCTCCTCCTGTCTGTCTGTCTGTCTCTGTCTGTAGGAGACTGGGAGTAGAGTAGAACCTCTAGCTGAGCAGTATGTAACAGGTCTAGTTGGTAACACCTCCTAACCCTAACCTCCTCCTGTCTGTCTGTCTGTCTGTCTGTCTGTAGGAGACTGGGAGTAGAGTAGAACCTCTAGCTGAGCAGTATGTAACAGGTCTAGTTGGTAACACCTCCTAACCCTAACCTCCTCCTGTCTGTCTGTCTGTCTGTCTGTCTGTCTGTAGGAGACTGGGAGTAGAGTAGAACCTCTAGCTGAGCAGTATGTAACAGGTCTAGTTGGTAACACCTCCTAACCCTAACCTCCTCCTGTCTGTCTGTCTGTCTCTGTCTGTAGGAGACTGGGAGTAGAGTAGAACCTCTAGCTGAGCAGTATGTAACAGGTCTAGTTGGTAACACCTCCTAACCCTAACCTCCTCCTGTCTGTCTGTCTGTCTGTCTGTCTGTAGGAGACTGGGAGTAGAGTAGAACCTCTAGCTGAGCAGTATGTAACAGGTCTAGTTGGTAACACCTCCTAACCCTAACCTCCTCCTGTCTGTCTGTCTGTCTGTCTGTCTGTCTGTAGGAGACTGGGAGTAGAGTAGAACCTCTAGCTGAGCAGTATGTAACAGGTCTAGTTGGTAACACCTCCTAACCCTAACCTCCTCCTGTCTGTCTGTCTGTCTGTCTGTCTGTCTGTCGGAGACTGGGAGTAGAGTAGAACCTCTAGCTGAGCAGTATGTAACAGGTCTAGTTGGTAACACCTCCTAACCCTAACCTCCTCCTGTCTGTCTGTCTGTCTGTCTGTCTGTAGGAGACTGGGAGTAGAGTAGAACCTCTAGCTGAGCAGTATGTAACAGGTCTAGTTGGTAACACCTCCTAACCCTAACCTCCTCCTGTCTGTCTGTCTGTCTGTCTGTCTGTCTGTAGGAGACTGGGAGTAGAGTAGAACCTCTAGCTGAGCAGTATGTAACAGGTCTAGTTGGTAACACCTCCTAACCCTAACCTCCTCCTGTCTGTCTGTCTGTCTGTCTGTCTGTAGGAGACTGGGAGTAGAGTAGAACCTCTAGCTGAGCAGTATGTAACAGGTCTAGTTGGTAACACCTCCTAACCCTAACCTCCTCCTGTCTGTCTGTCTGTCTGTCTGTCTGTCTGTAGGAGACTGGGAGTAGAGTAGAACCTCTAGCTGAGCAGTATGTAACAGGTCTAGTTGGTAACACCTCCTAACCCTAACCTCCTCCTGTCTGTCTGTCTGTCTGTCTGTCTGTCTGTAGGAGACTGGGAGTAGAGTAGAACCTCTAGCTGAGCAGTATGTAACAGGTCTAGTTGGTAACACCTCCTAACCCTAACCTCCTCCTGTCTGTCTGTCTGTCTGTCTGTCTGTCGGAGACTGGGAGTAGAGTAGAACCTCTAGCTGAGCAGTATGTAACAGGTCTAGTTGGTAACACCTCCTAACCCTAACCTCCTCCTGTCTGTCTGTCTGTCTGTCTGTCTGTAGGAGACTGGGAGTAGAGTAGAACCTCTAGCTGAGCAGTATGTAACAGGTCTAGTTGGTAACACCTCCTAACCCTAACCTCCTCCTGTCTGTCTGTCTGTCTGTCTGTCTGTCTGTAGGAGACTGGGAGTAGAGTAGAACCTCTAGCTGAGCAGTATGTAACAGGTCTAGTTGGTAACACCTCCTAACCCTAACCTCCTCCTGTCTGTCTGTCTGTCTGTCTGTCTGTAGGAGACTGGGAGTAGAGTAGAACCTCTAGCTGAGCAGTATGTAACAGGTCTAGTTGGTAACACCTCCTAACCCTAACCTCCTCCTCCTGTCTGTCTGTCTGTCTGTAGGAGACTGGGAGTAGAGTAGAACCTCTAGCTGAGCAGTATGTAACAGGTCTAGTTGGTAACACCTCCTAACCCTAACCTCCTCGCTGTCTGTCTGTCTGTTGTCTGTCTGTCTGTCTGTAGGAGACTGGGAGTAGAGTAGAACCTCTAGCTGAGCAGTATGTAACAGGTCTAGTTGGTAACACCTCCTAACCCTAACCTCCTCCTGTCTGTCTGTCTGTCTGTCTGTCTGTCGGAGACTGGGAGTAGAGTAGAACCTCTAGCTGAGCAGTATGTAACAGGTCTAGTTGGTAACACCTCCTAACCCTAACCTCCTCCTGTCTGTCTGTCTGTCTGTCTGTCTGTAGGAGACTGGGAGTAGAGTAGAACCTCTAGCTGAGCAGTATGTAACAGGTCTAGTTGGTAACACCTCCTAACCCTAACCTCCTCCTGTCTGTCGCTGTCTGTCTGTCTGTCTGTAGGAGACTGGGAGTAGAGTAGAACCTCTAGCTGGAGCAGTATGTAACAGGTCTAGTTGGTAACACCTCCTAACCCTAACCTCCTCCTGTCTGTCTGTCTGTCTGTAGGAGACTGGGAGTAGAGTAGAACCTCCTAGCTGAGCAGTATGTAACAGGTCTAGTTGGTAACACCTCCCAACCCTAACCTCCTCCCTGTCTGTCTGTCTGTCTGTCTGTAGGAGACTGGGAGTAGAGTAGAACCTCTAGCTGAGCAGTATGTAACAGGTCTAGTTGGTAACACCTCCTAACCCTAACCTCCTCCTGTCTGTCTGTCTGTCTGTAGGAGACTGGGAGTAGAGTAGAACCTCTAGCTGAGCAGTATGTAACAGGTCTAGTTGGTAACACCTCCTAACCCTAACCTCCTCCTGTCTGTCTGTCTGTCTGTCTGTCTGTAGGAGACTGGGAGTAGAGTAGAACCTCTAGCTGAGCAGTATGTAACAGGTCTAGTTGGTAACACCTCCTAACCCTAACCTCCTCCTGTCTGTCTGTCTGTCTGTCTGTCTGTCTGTAGGAGACTGGGAGTAGAGTAGAACCTCTAGCTGAGCAGTATGTAACAGGTCTAGTTGGTAACACCTCCTAACCCTAACCTCCTCCTGTCTGTCTGTCTGTCTGTCTGTCTGTAGGAGACTGGGAGTAGAGTAGAACCTCTAGCTGAGCAGTATGTAACAGGTCTAGTTGGTAACACCTCCTAACCCTAACCTCCTCCTGTCTGTCTGTCTGTCTGTCTGTCTGTCTGTAGGAGACTGGGAGTAGAGTAGAACCTCTAGCTGAGCAGTATGTAACAGGTCTAGTTGGTAACACCTCCTAACCCTAACCTCCTCCTGTCTGTCTGTCTGTCTGTCTGTAGGAGACTGGGAGTAGAGTAGAACCTCTAGCTGAGCAGTATGTAACAGGTCTAGTTGGTAACACCTCCTAACCCTAACCTCCTCCTGTCTGTCTGTCTGTCTGTCTGTCTGTCTGTAGGAGACTGGGAGTAGAGTAGAACCTCTAGCTGAGCAGTATGTAACAGGTCTAGTTGGTAACACCTCCTAACCCTAACCTCCTCCTGTCTGTCTGTCTGTCTGTCTGTCTGTAGGAGACTGGGAGTAGAGTAGAACCTCTAGCTGAGCAGTATGTAACAGGTCTAGTTGGTAACACCTCCTAACCCTAACCTCCTCCTGTCTGTCTGTCTGTCTGTCTGTCTGTCTGTAGGAGACTGGGAGTAGAGTAGAACCTCTAGCTGAGCAGTATGTAACAGGTCTAGTTGGTAACACCTCCTAACCCTAACCTCCTCGCTGTCTGTCTGTCTGTCTGTCTGTCTGTAGGAGACTGGGAGTAGAGTAGAACCTCTAGCTGAGCAGTATGTAACAGGTCTAGTTGGTAACACCTCCTAACCCTAACCTCCTCGCTGTCTGTCTGTCTGTCTGTCTGTCTGTAGGAGACTGGGAGTAGAGTAGAACCTCTAGCTGAGCAGTATGTAACAGGTCTAGTTGGTAACACCTCCTAACCCTAACCTCCTCCTGTCTGTCTGTCTGTCTGTAGGAGACTGGGAGTAGAGTAGAACCTCTAGCTGAGCAGTATGTAACAGGTCTAGTTGGTAACACCTCCTAACCCTAACCTCCTCCTGTCTGTCTGTCTGTCTGTCTGTCTGTAGGAGACTGGGAGTAGAGTAGAACCTCTAGCTGAGCAGTATGTAACAGGTCTAGTTGGTAACACCTCCTAACCCTAACCTCCTCCTGTCTGTCTGTCTGTCTGTCTGTCGTAGGAGACTGGGAGTAGAGTAGAACCTCTAGCTGAGCAGTATGTAACAGGTCTAGTTGGTAACACCTCCTAACCCTAACCTCCTCCTGTCTGTCTGTCTGTCTGTCTGTCTGTCTGTAGGAGACTGGGAGTAGAGTAGAACCTCTAGCTGAGCAGTATGTAACAGGTCTAGTTGGTAACACCTCCTAACCCTAACCTCCTGCTGTCTGTCTGTCTGTCTGTCTGTAGGAGACTGGGAGTAGAGTAGAACCTCTAGCTGAGCAGTATGTAACAGGTCTAGTTGGTAACACCTCCTAACCCTAACCTCCTCCTGCTGTCTGTCTGTCTGTCTGTCTGTAGGAGACTGGGAGTAGAGTAGAACCTCTAGCTGAGCAGTATGTAACAGGTCTAGTTGGTAACACCTCCTAACCCTAACCTCCTCCTGTCTGTCTGTCTGTCTGTAGGAGACTGGGAGTAGAGTAGAACCTCTAGCTGAGCAGTATGTAACAGGTCTAGTTGGTAACACCTCCTAACCCTAACCTCCTCCTGTCTGTCTGTCTGTCTGTCTGTAGGAGACTGGGAGTAGAGTAGAACCTCTAGCTGAGCAGTATGTAACAGGTCTAGTTGGTAACACCTCCTAACCCTAACCTCCTCCTGTCTGTCTGTCTGTCTGTCTGTCTGTCTGTCTGTCTGTAGGAGACTGGGAGTAGAGTAGAACCTCTAGCTGAGCAGTATGTAACAGGTCTAGTTGGTAACACCTCCTAACCCTAACCTCCTCCTGTCTGTCTGTCTGTCTGTCTGTCTGTAGGAGACTGGGAGTAGAGTAGAACCTCTAGCTGAGCAGTATGTAACAGGTCTAGTTGGTAACACCTCCCTAACCCTAACCTCCTCCTGTCTGTCTGTCTGTCTGTCTGTAGGAGACTGGGAGTAGAGTAGAACCTCTAGCTGAGCAGTATGTAACAGGTCTAGTTGGTAACACCTCCTAACCCTAACTCCTCCTGTCTTTGCTGTCTGTCTGTCTGTCTGTCTGTAGGAGACTGGGAGTAGAGTAGAACCTCTAGCTGAGCAGTATGTAACAGGTCTAGTTGGTAACACCTCCTAACCCTAACCTCCTCCTGTCTGTCTGTCTGTCTGTCTGTCTGTAGGAGACTGGGAGTAGAGTAGAACCTCTAGCTGAGCAGTATGTAACAGGTCTAGTTGGTAACACCTCCTAACCCTAACCTCCTCCTGTCTGTCTGTCTGTCTGTCTGTCTGTAGGAGACTGGGAGTAGAGTAGAACCTCTAGCTGAGCAGTATGTAACAGGTCTAGTTGGTAACACCTCCTAACCCTAACCTCCTCCTGTCTGTCTGTCTGTCTGTAGGAGACTGGGAGTAGAGTAGAACCTTTAGCTGAGCAGTATGTAACAGGTCTAGTTGGTAACACCTCCTAACCCTAACCTCCTCCTGTCTGTCTGTCTGTCTGTCTGTCTGTAGGAGACTGGGAGTAGAGTAGAACCTCTAGCTGAGCAGTATGTAACAGGTCTAGTTGGTAACACCTCCTAACCCCTAACCTCCTCCTGTCTGTCTGTGTCGTCTGTCTGCTGTCTGTCTGTCTGTCTGTCTGTCTGTCTGTAGGAGACTGGGAGTAGAGTAGAACCTCTAGCTGAGCAGTATGTAACAGGTCTAGTTGGTAACACCTCCTAACCCTAACCTCCTCCTGTCTGTCTGTCTGTCTGTCTGTCTGTAGGAGACTGGGAGTAGAGTAGAACCTCTAGCTGAGCAGTATGTAACAGGTCTAGTTGGTAACACCTCCTAACCCTAACCTCCTCCGCTGTCTGTCTGTCTGTCTGTCTGTAGGAGACTGGGAGTAGAGTAGAACCTCTAGCTGAGCAGTATGTAACAGGTCTAGTTGGTAACACCTCCTAACCCTAACCCTCCTCTCTGTCTGTCTGTCTGTCTGTAGGAGACTGGGAGTAGAGTAGAACCTCTAGCTGAGCAGTATGTAACAGGTCTAGTTGGTAACACCTCCTAACCCTAACCTCCTCCTGTCTGTCTGTCTGTCTGTCTGTAGGAGACTGGGAGTAGAGTAGAACCTCTAGCTGAGCAGTATGTAACAGGTCTAGTTGGTAACACCTCCTAACCCTAACCTCCTCCTGTCTGTCTGTCTGTCTGTCTGTCTGTAGGAGACTGGGAGTAGAGTAGAACCTCTAGCTGAGCAGTATGTAACAGGTCTAGTTGGTAACACCTCCTAACCCTAACCTCCTCCTGGCTGTCTGTCTGTCTGTCTGTCTGTCTGTAGGAGACTGGGAGTAGAGTAGAACCTCTAGCTGAGCAGTATGTAACAGGTCTAGTTGGTAACACCTCCTAACCCTAACCTCCTCCTGTCTGTCTGTCTGTCTGTCTGTCTGTAGGAGACTGGGAGTAGAGTAGAACCTCTAGCTGAGCAGTATGTAACAGGTCTAGTTGGTAACACCTCCTAACCCTAACTCCTCCTGTCTGTCTGTCTGTCTGTCTGTCTGTAGGAGACTGGGAGTAGAGTAGAACCTCTAGCTGAGCAGTATGTAACAGGTCTAGTTGGTAACACCTCCTAACCCTAACCTCCTCCTGTCTGTCTGTCTGTCTGTCTGTAGGAGACTGGGAGTAGAGTAGAACCTCTAGCTGAGCAGTATGTAACAGGTCTAGTTGGTAACACCTCCTAACCCTAACCTCCTCCTGTCTGTCTGTCTGTCTGTCTGTCTGTCTGTCTGTCTGTAGGAGACTGGGAGTAGAGTAGAACCTCTAGCTGAGCAGTATGTAACAGGTCTAGTTGGTAACACCTCCTAACCCTAACCTCCTCCTGTCTGTCTGTCTGTCTGTCTGTAGGAGACTGGGAGTAGAGTAGAACCTCTAGCTGAGCAGTATGTAACAGGTCTAGTTGGTAACACCTCCTAACCCTAACCTCCTCCTGTCTGTCTGTCTGTCTGTCTGTCTGTCTGTCTGTCTGTCTGTAGGAGACTGGGTGTAGAGTAGAACCTCTAGCTGAGCAGTATGTAACAGGTCTAGTTGGTAACACCTCCTAACCCTAACCTCCTCCTGTCTGTCTGCCGTCTGTCTGTCTGTCTGTCTGTCTGTCTGTCTGTCTGTCTGTCTGTCTGTAGGAGACTGGGTGTAGAGTAGAACCTCTAGCTGAGCAGTATGTAACAGGTCTAGTTGGTAACACCTCCTAACCCTAACCTCCTCCTGTCTGTCTGTCTGTATGTCTGTCTGTCTGTCTGTCTGTAGGAGACTGGGAGTAGAGTAGAACCTTTAGCTGAGCAGTATGTAACAGGTCTAGTTGGTAACACCTCCTAACCCTAACCTCCTCCTGTCTGTCTGTCTGTCTGTCTGTCTGTAGGAGACTGGGAGTAGAGTAGAACCTCTAGCTGAGCAGTATGTAACAGGTCTAGTTGGTAACACCTCCTAACCCTAACCTCCTCCTGTCTGTCTGTCTGTCTGTCTGTCTGTAGGAGACTGGGAGTAGAGTAGAACCTCTAGCTGAGCAGTATGTAACAGGTCTAGTTGGTAACACCTCCTAACCCTAACCTCCTCCTGTCTGTCTGTCTGTCTGTCTGTCTGTCTGTCTGTAGGAGACTGGGAGTAGAGTAGAACCTCTAGCTGAGCAGTATGTAACAGGTCTAGTTGGTAACACCTCCTAACCCTAACCTCCTCCTGTCTCTCTGTCTGTCTATCTGTAGGAGACTGGGAGTAGAGCTGGGGAAGACTGAAGTCTACCAGGATTCTAGTGGAGGTGAGGAGGAGGAGGAAGAGGAGGAGGAGGATGATGATACTGGCGACGATAATGGTGATGTCTGTATGACCCCTGACCTCTTGTCTCCATAGAAACGCGTATCCAGATCCAGGAGTCGGTCAGAGGGAAAGACGTCTACGTCATCCAGACCATCTCACCGTTAGTTTCACCTTTTATTAGTCATATCTACAGTAAACACATCATATACACCGTCCAATTAACCGTTAGTTTCACCTTTTATTAGTCATATCTACAGTAATCACATCATATACACCGTCCAATTAACCGTTAGTTTCACCTTTTTATTAGTCATATCTACAGTAAACACATCATATACACCGCCCAATTAACCGTTAGTTTCACCCTTTTATTAGTCTTATCTACAGTAAACACATCATATACACCGTCCAATTAACCGTTAGTTTCACCTTTTATTAGTCATATCTACAGTAAACACATCATATACACCGTCCCAATTAACCGTTAGTTTCACCTTTTATTAGTCGTATCTACAGTAAACACATCATATACACCGTCCAATTAACCGTTAGTTTCACCTTTTATTAGTCATATCTACAGTAAACACATCATATACACCGTCCAATTAACCGTTAGTTTCACCTTTTATTAGTCATATCTACAGTAAACACATCATATACACCGTCCAATTAACCGTTAGTTTCACCTTTTATTAGTCATATCTACAGTAAACACATCATATACACCGTCCAATTAACCGTTAGTTTCACCTTTTATTAGTCATATCTACAGTAAACACATCATATACACCGTCCAATTAACCGTTAGTTTCACCTTTTATTAGTCATATCTACAGTAAACACATCATATACACCGTCCAATTAACCGTTAGTTTCACCTTTTATTAGTCATATCTACAGTAAACACATCATATACACCGTCCAATTAACTGTTAGTTTCACCTTTTATCAGTCATATCTACAGTAAACACATCATATACACCGTCCAATTAACCGTTAGTTTCACCTTTTATTAGTCATATCTACAGTAAACACATCATATACACCGTCAATTAACCGTTAGGTTCACCTTTTATTAGTCATATCTACAGTAAACACATCATATACACCGTCCAATTAACCGTTAGGTTCACCTTTTATTAGTCATATCTACAGTAAACACATCATATACACCGGTCCAATTAACCGTTAGTTTCACCTTTTATTAGTCATATCTACAGTAAATACATCATATACACCGTCCCAATTAACCGTTAGTTTCACCTTTTATTAGTCATATCTACAGTAAACACATCATATACACCGTCCAATTAACCGTTAGTTTCACCTTTTATTAGTCATATCTACAGTAAACACATCATATACACCGTCCAATTAACCGTTAGTTTCACCTTTTATTAGTCATATCTACAGTAAACACATCATATACACCGTCCAATTAACCGTTAGGTTCACCTTTTATTAGTCATATCTACAGTAAACACATCATATACACCGTCCAATTAACCGTTAGGTTCACCTTTTATTAGTCATATCTACAGTAAACACATCATATACACCTCCAATTAACCGTTAGTTTCACCTTTTATTAGTCATATCTACAGTAAACACATCATATACACCGTCCAATTAACCGTTAGTTTCACCTTTTATTAGTCATATCTACAGTAAACACATCATATACACTGTCCAATTAACCGTTAGTTTCACCTTTTATTAGTCATATCTACAGTAAACACATCATATACACCGTCCAATTAACCGTTAGGTTCACCTTTTATTAGTCATATCTACAGTAAACACATCATATACACCGTCCAATTAACCGTTAGTTTCACCTTTTATTAGTCATATCTACAGTAAACACATCATATACACCGTCCAATTTACCGTTAGTTTCACCTTTTATTAGTCCTGTGTACAGGTGTTTTGGGGAAGGGGGCTTTGGTTGGTAAGTCTTTTAAAATGTACTGGTCCTTCTTCACCACCCACTGGAGGGCCTTGTGGCAATTCCCCCGGTACCGGGCCCTGATGCATCCGGTCAGGACGCTCTCGATGGTGCAGCGGTAGTATTTGGAGAGGACTCGGGGTGGCATGCCACATTTCTTCAGCCGCCTTAGGAAGTTGAGACTGCCTCCAAATACAACACTGCCCCTTTAAGGCTCTCCTGGAGGATGGTTGGCCACCCTTGGTAGCCTATAAAATATTGCAACATTAGAATTACAACCAAATCACTTTTTTATGTCTTTTTATAAAATAATTCCCTCCAGGGCTGGAAATTAAGGGCTTCCCATGGTCCCTGGGATGATACAAAATATGTAGA
The DNA here is from genome assembly GCF_020615455.1 of Coregonus clupeaformis. Taxonomy (NCBI): domain Eukaryota; kingdom Metazoa; phylum Chordata; class Actinopteri; order Salmoniformes; family Salmonidae; genus Coregonus; species Coregonus clupeaformis. The sequence goes on from NW_025534651.1 coordinate 57,406, forward strand.
CGGTTCAAAACAGATTCTGGGACAGTTCGAGGACGACGGTTCAAAAAAGATTCTGGGACAGTTCGAGGACGACGGTTCAAAACAGATTCTGGGACAGTTCGAGGACGACGGTTCAAAACAGATTCTGGGACAGTTCGAGGACGACGGTTCAAAACAGATTCTGGGACAGTTTGAGGACGACGGTTCAAAACAGATTCTGGGACAGTTCGAGGGCGACGGTTCAAAACAGATTCTGGGATAGTTCGAGGACGACAGTTCTCTCTGTGTATTAGTGTTACCTAACAGCTCTCCCCATCTCTCTGTGTATTAGTGTTACCTAACAGCTCTCCCCATCTCTCTGTGTATTAGTGTTACCTAACAGCTCTCCCCATCTCTCTGTGTATTAGTGTTACCTAACAGCTCTCCCCCATCTCTCTGTGTATTAGTGTTACCTAACAGCTCTCCCCCATCTCTCTGTGTATTAGTGTTACCTAACAGCTCTCCCTCTCCCCCATCTCTCTGTGTATTAGTGTTACCTAACAGCTCCCCCCATCTCTCTGTGTATTAGTGTTACCTAACAGCTCTCCCCCCATCTCTCTGTGTATTAGTGTTACCTAACAGCTCTCCCTCTCCCTCTCCCCCATCTCTCTGTGTATTAGTGTTACCTAACAGCTCTCCCTCTCCCCCATCTCTCTGTGTATTAGTGTTACCTAACAGCTCTCCCTCTCCCCATCTCTCTGTGTATTAGTGTTACCTAACAGCTCTCCCCCCATCTCTCTGTGTATTAGTGTTACCTAACAGCTCTCCCCATCTCTCTGTGTATTAGTGTTACCTAACAGCTCTCCCCATCTCTCTGTGTATTAGTGTTACCTAACAGCTCTCCCCCATCTCTCTGTGGATTAGTGTTACCTAACAGCTCTCCCCCATCTCTCTGTGTATTAGTGTTACCTAACAGCTCTCCCCATCTCTCTGTGGATTAGTGTTACCTAACAGCTCTCCCCCATCTCTCTGTGTATTAGTGTTACCTAACAGCTCTCCCCCATCTCTCTGTGTATTAGTGTTACCTAACAGCTCTCCCCCATCTCTCTGTGTATTAGTGTTACCTAACAGCTCTCCCCCATCTCTCTGTGTATTAGTGTTACCTAACAGCTCTCCCCCCATCTCTCTGTGTATTAGTGTTACCTAACAGCTCTCCCCCATCTCTTTGTGTATTAGTGTTACCTAACAGCTCTCCCCCATCTCTCTGTGTATTAGTGTTACCTAACAGCTCTCCCCATCTCTCTGTGTATTAGTGTTACCTAACAGCTCTCCCCCATCTCTCTGTGTATTAGTGTTACCTAACAGCTCTCCCCCATCTCTCTGTGTATTAGTGTTACCTAACAGCTCTCCCCATCTCTCTGTGTATTAGTGTTACCTAACAGCTCTCCCCCATCTCTCTGTGTATTAGTGTTACCTAACAGCTCTCCCCCATCTCTCTGTGTATTAGTGTTACCTAACAGCTCCTCCCCCATCTCTCTGTGTATTAGTGTTACCTAACAGCTCTCCCCCATCTCTCTGTATTAGTGTTACCTAACAGCTCTCCCTCTCCCCATCTCTCTGTGTATTAGTGTTACCTAACAGCTCTCCCCATCTCTCTGTGTATTAGTGTTACCTAACAGCTCTCCTCTCTCCCCATCTCTCTGTGTATTAGTGTTACCTAACAGCTCTCCCCCCCATCTCTCTGTGTATTAGTGTTACCTAACAGCTCTCCCCTCCCCCATCTCTCTGTGTATTAGTGTTACCTAACAGCTCTCCCCATCTCTCTGTGTATTAGTGTTACCTAACAGCTCTCCCCCCATCTCTCTGTGTATTAGTGTTACCTAACAGCTCTCCCCCATTCTCTGTGTATTAGTGTTACCTAACAGCTCTCCCCCATCTCTCTGTGTATTAGTGTTACCTAACAGCTCTCCCCATCTCTCTGTGTATTAGTGTTACCTAACAGCTCTCCCCATCTCTCTGTGTATTAGTGTTACCTAACAGCTCTCCCCCATCTCTCTGTGTATTAGTGTTACCTAACAGCTCTCCCCCATCTCTCTGTGTATTAGTGTTACCTAACAGCTCTCCCCCATCTCTCTGTGTATTAGTGTTACCTAACAGCTCTCCCCCCATCTCTCTGTGTATTAGTGTTACCTAACAGCTCTCCCCCATCTCTCTGTGTATTAGTGTTACCTAACAGCTCTCCCCATCTCTCTGTGTATTAGTGTTACCTAACAGCTCTCCCCCATCTCTCTGTGTATTAGTGTTACCTAACAGCTCTCCCCATCTCTCTGTGTATTAGTGTTACCTAACAGCTCTCCCCCATCTCTGTGTATTAGTGTTACCTAACAGCTCTCCCCCATCTCTCTGTGTATTAGTGTTACACTAACAGCTCTCCCCATCTCTCTGTGTATTAGTGTTACCTAACAGCTCTCCCCATCTCTCTGTGTATTAGTGTTACCTAACAGCTCTCCCCCCATCTCTCTGTGTATTAGTGTTACCTAACAGCTCTCCCCCATCTCTCTGTGTATTAGTGTTACCTAACAGCTCTCCCCCATCTCTCTGTGTATTAGTGTTACCTAACAGCTCTCCCCCATCTCTCTGTGTATTAGTGTTACCTAACAGCTCTCCCCCATCTCTCTGTGTATTAGTGTTACCTAACAGCTCTCCCCCATCTCTCTGTGTATTAGTGTTACCTAACAGCTCTCCCCCATCTCTCTGTGTATTAGTGTTACCTAACAGCTCTCCTCCCATCTCTCTGTGTATTAGTGTTACCTAACAGCTCTCCCCCATCTCTCTGTGTATTAGTGTTACCTAACAGCTCTCCCCCATCTCTCTGTGTATTAGTGTTACCTAACAGCTCTCCCCCATCTCTCTGTGTATTAGTGTTACCTAACAGCTCTCCCCATCTCTCTGTGTATTAGTGTTACCTAACAGCTCTCCCCCATCTCTCTGTGTATTAGTGTTACCTAACAGCTCTCCCCCATCTCTCTGTGTATTAGTGTTACCTAACAGCTCTCCCCCATCTCTCTGTGTATTAGTGTTACCTAACAGCTCTCCCCCATCTCTCTGTGTATTAGTGTTACCTAACAGCTCTCCCCCCATCTCTCTGTGTATTAGTGTTACCTAACAGCTCTCCCCATCTCTCTGTGTATTAGTGTTACCTAACAGCTCTCCCCATCTCTCTGTGTATTAGTGTTACCTAACAGCTCTCCCCCATCTCTCTGTGTATTAGTGTTACCTAACAGCTCTCCCCCATCTCTCTGTGTATTAGTGTTACCTAACAGCTCTCCCCCATCTCTCTGTGTATTAGTGTTACCTAACAGCTCTCCCCCATCTCTCTGTGTGTTAGTGTTACCTAACAGCTCTCCCCCATCTCTGTGTATTAGTGTTACCTAACAGCTCTCCCCATCTCTCTGTGTATTAGTGTTACCTAACAGCTCTCCCCATCTCTCTGTGTATTAGTGTTACCTAACAGCTCTCCCCCATCTCTCTGTGTATTAGTGTTACCTAACAGCTCTCTCCCCCATCTCTCTGTGTATTAGTGTTACCTAACAGCTCTCCCCATCTCTCTGTGTATTAGTGTTACCTAACAGCTCTCCCCCCATCTCTCTGTGTATTAGTGTTACCTAACAGCTCTCCCCATCTCTCTGTGTATTAGTGTTACCTAACAGCTCTCCCCCATCTCTCTGTGTATTAGTGTTACCTAACAGCTCTCCCCCTATCTCTCTGTGTATTAGTGTTACCTAACAGCTCTCCCCCATCTCTCTGTGTATTAGTGTTACCTAACAGCTCTCCCCCATCTCTCTGTGTATTAGTGTTACCTAACAGCTCTCCCCCATCTCTCTGTGTATTAGTGTTACCTAACAGCTCTCCCCCATCTCTCTGTGTATTAGTGTTACCTAACAGCTCTCCCCATCATCTCTCTGTGTATTAGTGTTACCTAACAGCTCTCCCCCCATCTCTCTGTGTATTAGTGTTACCTAACAGCTCTCCCCCATCTCTCTGTGTATTAGTGTTACCTAACAGCTCTCCCCATCTCTCTGTGTATTAGTGTTACCTAACAGTCTCTCCCCCATCTCTCTGTGTATTAGTGTTACCTAACAGCTCTCCCCCATCTCTCTGTGTATTAGTGTTACCTAACAGCTCTCCCCCATCTCTCTGTGTATTAGTGTTACCTAACAGCTCTCCCCCATCTCTCTGTGTATTAGTGTTACCTAACAGCTCTCCCCCCATCTCTCTGTGTATTAGTGTTACCTAACAGCTCTCCCCCATCTCTCTGTGTATTAGTGTTACCTAACAGCTCTCCCCATCTCTCTGTGTATTAGTGTTACCTAACAGCTCTTCCCCATCTCTCTGTGTATTAGTGTTACCTAACAGCTCTCCCCCATCTCTCTGTGTATTAGTGTTACCTAACAGCTCTCCCCCATCTCTCTGTGTATTAGTGTTACCTAACAGCTCTCCCCATCTCTCTGTGTATTAGTGTTACCTAACAGCTCTCCCCCATCTCTCTGTGTATTAGTGTTACCTAACAGCTCTCCCCCATCTCTCTGTGTATTAGTGTTACCTAAACAGCTCTCCCCCCATCTCTCTGTGTATTAGTGTTACCTAACAGCTCTCCCCCATCTCTCTGTGTATTAGTGTTACCTAACAGCTCTCCCCCCCATCTCTCTGTGTATTAGTGTTACCTAACAGCTCTCCCCCATCTCTGTGTATTAGTGTTACCTAACAGCTCTCCCCATCTCTCTGTGTATTAGTGTTACCTAACAGCTCTCCCCATCTCTCTGTGTATTAGTGTTACCTAACAGCTCTCCCCCATCTCTCTGTGTATTAGTGTTACCTAACAGCTCTCCCCCCATCTCTCTGTGTATTAGTGTTACCTAACAGCTCTCCCCCATCTCTCTGTGTATTAGTGTTACCTAACAGCTCTCCCCCATCTCTCTGTGGTATTAGTGTTACCTAACAGCTCTCCCCCATCTCTCTGTGTATTAGTGTTACCTAACAGCTCTCCCTCTCCCCATCTCTCTGTGTATTAGTGTTACCTAACAGCTCTCCCTCTCCCCCATCTCTCTGTGTATTAGTGTTACCTAACAGCTCTCCCCCATCTCTCTGTGTATTAGTGTTACCTAACAGCTCTCCCCATCTCTGTGTATTAGTGTTACCTAACAGCTCTCCCCCATCTCTCTGTGTATTAGTGTTACCTAACAGCTCTCCCCATCTCTCTGTGTATTAGTGTTACCTAACAGCTCTCCCCCATCTCTGTGTATTAGTGTTACCTAACAGCTCTCCCCATCTCTCTGTGTATTAGTGTTACCTAACAGCTCTCCCCCATCTCTCTGTGTATTAGTGTTACCTAACAGCTCTCCCCCATCTCTCTGTGTATTAGTGTTACCTAACAGCTCTCCCCCATCTCTCTGTGTATTAGTGTTACCTAACAGCTCTCCCCCATCTCTCTGTGTATTAGTGTTACCTAACAGCTCTCCCCCCCTCTCTGTGTATTAGTGTTACCTAACAGCTCTCCCCATCTCTCTGTGTATTAGTGTTACCTAACAGCTCTCCCCATCTCTCTGTGTATTAGTGTTACCTAACAGCTCTCCCCATCTCTCTGTGTATTAGTGTTACCTAACAGCTCTCCCCCATCTCTCTGTGTATTAGTGTTACCTAACAGCTCTCCCCATCTCTCTGTGTATTAGTGTTACCTAACAGCTCTCCCCCATCTCTCTGTGTATTAGTGTTACCTAACAGCTCTCCCCCATCTCTCTGTGTATTAGTGTTACCTAACAGCTCTCCCCATCTCTCTGTGTATTAGTGTTACCTAACAGCTCTCCCCCCATCTCTCTGTGTATTAGTGTTACCTAACAGCTCTCCCCCATCTCTCTGTGTATTAGTGTTACCTAACAGCTCTCCCCATCTCTCTGTGTATTAGTGTTACCTAACAGCTCTCCCCATCTCTCTGTGTATTAGTGTTACCTAACAGCTCTCCCCCATCTCTCTGTGTATTAGTGTTACCTAACAGCTCTCCCCCATCTCTCTGTGTATTAGTGTTACCTAACAGCTCTCCCCCATCTCTCTGTGTATTAGTGTTACCTAACAGCTCTCCCCCATCTCTCTGTGTATTAGTGTTACCTAACAGCTCTCCCCATCTCTCTGTGTATTAGTGTTACCTAACAGCTCTCCCCATCTCTCTGTGTATTAGTGTTACCTAACAGCTCTCCCCCATCTCTCTGTGTATTAGTGTTACCTAACAGCTCTCCCCCATCTCTCTGTGTATTAGTGTTACCTAACAGCTCTCCCCCCATCTCTCTGTGTATTAGTGTTACCTAACAGCTCTCCCCCATCTCTCTGTGTATTAGTGTTACCTAACAGTCCCCCATCTCTCTGTGTATTAGTGTTACCTAACAGCTCTCCCCCATCTCTCTGTGTATTAGTGTTACCTAACAGCTCTCCCCCATCTCTCTGTGTATTAGTGTTACCTAACAGCTCTCCCCCATCTCTGTGTATTAGTGTTACCTAACAGCTCTCCCCCCATCTCTCTGTGTATTAGTGTTACCTAACAGCTCTCCCCATCTCTCTGTGTATTAGTGTTACCTAACAGCTCTCCCCCATCTCTCTGTGTATTAGTGTTACTCTAACAGCTCTCCCCCCATCTCTCTGTGTATTAGTGTTACCTAACAGCTCTCCCCCATCTCTCTGTGTATTAGTGTTACCTAACAGCTCTCCCCATCTCTCTGTGTATTAGTGTTACCTAACAGCTCTCCCCCATCTCTCTGTGTATTAGTGTTACCTAACAGCTCTCCCCCATCTCTGTGTATTAGTGTTACCTAACAGCTCTCCCCCATCTCTCTGTGTATTAGTGTTACCTAACAGCTCTCCCCCATCTCTCTGTGTATTAGTGTTACCTAACAGCTCTCCCCCATCTCTCTGTGTATTAGTGTTACCTAACAGCTCTCCCCCATCTCTCTGTGTATTAGTGTTGCCTAACAGCTCTCCCCATCTCTCTGTGTATTAGTGTTACCTAACAGCTCTCCCCCATCTCTCTGTGTATTAGTGTTACCCAACAGCTCTCCCCATCTCTCTGTGTATTAGTGTTACCTAACAGCTCTCCCCATCTCTCTGTGTATTAGTGTTACCTAACAGCTCTCCCCCATCTCTCTGTGTATTAGTGTTACCTAACAGCTCTCCCCATCCTCTGTGTATTAGTGTTACTCTAACAGCTCTCCCCATCTCTCTGTGTATTAGTGTTACCTAACAGCTCTCCCCATCTCTCTGTGTATTAGTGTTACCTAACAGCTCTCCCCATCTCTCTGTGTATTAGTGTTACCTAACAGCTCTCCCTCTCCCCATCTCTCTGTGTATTAGTGTTACCTAACAGCTCTCCCCCATCTCTCTGTGTATTAGTGTTACCTAACAGCTCTCCCCCATCTCTCTGTGTATTAGTGTTACTCTAACAGCTCTCCCCATCTCTGTGTATTAGTGTTACCTAACAGCTCTCCCCCATCTCTGTGTATTAGTGTTACCTAACAGCTCTCCCCATCTCTCTGTGTATTAGTGTTACCTAACAGCTCTCCCCCCATCTCTCTGTGTATTAGTGTTACCTAACAGCTCTCCCCCATCTCTCTGTGTATTAGTGTTACCTAACAGCTCTCCCCATCTCTCTGTGTATTAGTGTTACCTAACAGCTCTCCCCCATCTCTCTGTGTATTAGTGTTACCTAACAGCTCTCCCCCATCTCTCTGTGTATTAGTGTTACCTAACAGCTCTCCCCCATCTCTCTGTGTATTAGTGTTACCTAACAGCTCTCCCCCCATCTCTCTGTGTATTAGTGTTACCTAACAGCTTCCCCATCTCTCTGTGTATTAGTGTTACCTAACAGCTCTCCCCCATCTCTCTGTGTATTAGTGTTACCTAACAGCTCTCCCCCATCTCTCTGTGTATTAGTGTTACCTAACAGCTCTCCCCCCATCTCTCTGTGTATTAGTGTTACCTAACAGCTCTCCCCCATCTCTCTGTGTATTAGTGTTACCTAACAGCTCTCCCCCATCTCTCTGTGTATTAGTGTTACCTAACAGCTCTCCCCATCTCTCTGTGTATTAGTGTTACCTAACAGCTCTCCCCATCTCTCTGTGTATTAGTGTTACCTAACAGCTCTCCCCATCTCTCTGTGTATTAGTGTTACCTAACAGCTCTCCCCATCTCTGTGTATTAGTGTTACCCAACAGCTCTCCCCATCTCTCTGTGTATTAGTGTTACCTAACAGCTCTCCCCCCCCATCTCTCTGTGTATTAGTGTTACCTAACAGTCTCCTCTCCCCCATCTCTCTGTGTATTAGTGTTACCTAACAGCTCTCCCCCATCTCTCTGTGTATTAGTGTTACCTAACAGCTCTCCCCATCTCTCTGTGTATTAGTGTTACCTAATGGCTCTCCCCCATCTCTCTGTGTAGTTAGGTGTTACCTAACAGCTCTCCCCCATCTCTCTGTGTATTAGTGTTACCTAACAGCTCTCCCCATCTCTCTGTGTATTAGTGTTACCTAACAGCTCTCCCCCATCTCTCTGTGTATTAGTGTTACCTAACAGCTCCTCTCCCCATCTCTCTGTGTATTAGTGTTACCTAACAGCTCTCCCCCATCTCTCTGTATTAGTGTTACCTAACAGCTCTCCCCCCATCTCTCTGTGTATTAGTGTTACCTAAAGCTCTCCCCATCTCTCTGTGTATTAGTGTTACTCTAACAGCTCTCCCCATCTCTCTGTGTATTAGTGTTACCTAACAGCTCTCCCCCATCTCTCTGTGTATTAGTGTTACCTAAAGCTCCTCCCCATCTCTCTGTGTATTAGTGTTACCTAACAGCTCTCCCCCCATCTCTCTGTGTATTAGTGTTACCTAACAGCTCTCCCCATCTCTCTGTGTATTAGTGTTACCTAACAGCTCTCCCCCATCTCTCTGTGTATTAGTGTTACCTAACAGCTCTCCCCATCTCTCTGTGTATTAGTGTTACCTAACAGCTCTCCCCCATCTCTCTGTGTATTAGTGTTACCTAACAGCTCTCCCCCATCTCTCTGTGTATTAGTGTTACCTAACAGCTCTCCCCATCCTCTCTGTGTATTAGTGTTACCTAACAGCTCTCCCTCTCCCCCATCTCTCTGTGTATTAGTGTTACCTAACAGCTCTCCCCCACTCTCTGTGTATTAGTGTTACCTAACAGCTCTCCCCATCTCTCTGTGTATTAGTGTTACATAACAGCTCTCCCCATCTCTCTGTGTATTAGTGTTACCTAACAGCTCTCCCCATCTCTCTGTGTATTAGTGTTACCTAACAGCTCTCCCCCATCTCTCTGTGTATTAGTGTTACCTAACAGCTCTCCCCCCATCTCTCTGTGTATTAGTGTTACCTAACAGCTCTCCCCCATCTCTCTGTGTATTAGTGTTACCTAACAGCTCTCCCCCATCTCTCTGTGTATTAGTGTTACCTAACAGCTCTCCCCATCTCTCTGTGTATTAGTGTTACCTAACAGCTCTCCCCCATCTCTCTGTGTATTAGTGTTACCTAACAGCTCTCCCCCATCTCTGTGTGTATTAGTGTTACTTGCTCTCTCCCCCATCTCTGTGTATTAGTGTTACCTAACAGCTCTCCCCCATCTCTCTGTGTATTAGTGTTACCTAACAGCTCTCCCCCATCTCTCTGTGTATTAGTGTTACCTAACAGCTCTCCCCCATCTCTCTGTGTATTAGTGTTACCTAACAGCTCTCCCCATCTCTCTGTGTATTAGTGTTACCTAACAGCTCTCCCCCATCTCTCTGTGTATTAGTGTTACCTAACAGCTCTCCCCCATCTCTCTGTGTATTAGTGTTACCTAACAGCTCTCCCCATCTCTCTGTGTATTAGTGTTACCTAACAGCTCTCCCCCATCTCTCTGTGTATTAGTGTTACCTAACAGCCTCTCTCTCTCTCTCTGTGTATTAGTGGTTACCTAACAGCTCTCCCTCTCCCCCATCTCTCTGTGTATTAGTGTTACCTAACAGCTCTCCCCATCTCTCTGTGTATTAGTGTTACCTAACAGCTCTCCCCATCTCTCTGTGTATTAGTGTTACCTAACAGCTCTCCCCATCTCTCTGTGTATTAGTGTTACCTAACAGCTCTCCCCCATCTCTCTGTGTATTAGTGTTACCTAACAGCTCTCCCCTCATCTCTCTGTGTATTAGTGTTACCTAACAGCTCCCTCCCCCATCTCTCTGTGTATTAGTGTTACCTAACAGCTCTCCCCCATCTCTCTGTGTATTAGTGTTACCTAACAGCTCTCCCCCATCTCTCTGTGTATTAGTGTTACCTAACAGCTCTCCCCATCTCTCTGTGTATTAGTGTTACCTAACAGCTCTCCCCCATCTCTGTGTATTAGTGTTACCTAACAGCTCTCCCCCATCTCTCTGTGTATTAGTGTTACCTAACAGCTCTCCCCCATCTCTCTGTGTATTAGTGTTACCTAACAGCTCTCCCCCCATCTCTCTGTGTATTAGTGTTACCTAACAGCTCTCCCCCAACTCTCTGTGTATTAGTGTTACCTAACAGCTCTCCCCCATCTCTCTGTGTATTAGTGTTACCTAACAGCTCTCTCCCCATCTCTCTGTGTATTAGTGTTACCTAACAGCTCTCCCATCTCTCTGTGTATTGTGTTACCTAACAGCTTTCCCCATTCTCTGTGTATTAGTGTTACCTAACAGCTCTCCCTCTCCCCCATCTATCTGTGTATTAGTGTTACCTAACAGCTCTCCCCCATCTCTCTGTGTATTAGTGTTACCTAACAGCTCTCCCCATTAGTTTACTAACAGCTCTCCCCCACTCTCTGTGTATTAGTGTTACCTAACAGCTCTCCCCCATCTCTCTGTGTATTAGTGTTACCTAACAGCTCTCCCATCTCTCTGTGTATTAGTGTTACCTAACAGCTCTCCCCATCTCTCGTGTATTAGTGTTACCTAACAGCTCTCCCCCCCCCATCTCTCTGTGTATTGAGTGTTACCTAACAGCTCTCCCCCATCTCTCTGTGTATTAGTGTTACCTAACAGTTCTCTCCCCCATCTCTGTGTATTAGTGTTACCCTAACAGCTCTCCCCCATCTCTCTGTGTATTGTGTTACTAAAAGCTCCCCATCTGTGTTAGTGTTACCTAACAGCTCTCCCCCATCTCTGTGTATTAGTGTTACTCTAACAGCTCTCCCCATCTCTCTGTGTATTAGTGTTACCTAACAGCTCTCCCCCATCTCTCTGTGTATTAGTGTTACCTAACAGCTCTCCCCCATCTCTCTGTGTATTAGTGTTACCTAACAGCTCTCCCCCCATCTCTCTGTGTATTAGTGTTACCTAACAGCTCTCCCCCATCTCTCTGTGTATTAGTGTTACCTAACAGCTCTCCCCCATCTCTCTGTGTATTAGTGTTACCTAACAGCCTCTCCCCATCTCTCTGTGTATTAGTGTTACCTAACAGCTCTCCCCATCTCTCTGTGTATTAGTGTTACCTAACAGCTCTCCCCCATCTCTCTGTGTATTAGTGTTACCTAACAGCTCTCCCTCTCCCCCCATCTCTCTGTGTATTAGTGTTACCTAACAGCTCTCCCCCTCTCTCTGTGTATTAGTGTTACCTAACAGCTCTTCCCCCCATCTCTCTGTGTATTAGTGTTACCTAACAGCTCTCCCCCATCTCTCTGTGTATTAGTGTTACCTAACAGACCTCTCCCCCCATCTCTCTGTGTATTAGTGTTACCTAACAGCTCTCCCCCACTCTCTGTGTATTAGTGTTACCTAACAGCTCTCCCCCATCTCTCTGTGTATTAGTGTTACCTAACAGCTCTCCCCCATCTCTCTGTGTATTAGTGTTACCTAACAGCTCTCCCCATCTCTCTGTGTATTAGTGTTACCTAACAGCTTCCCCCATCTCTCTGTGTATTAGTGTTACCTAACAGCTCTCCCCCCATCTCTCTGTGTATTAGTGTTGCCTAACAGCTCTCCCCCATCTCTCTGCTCTGTGTATTAGTGTTACCTAACAGCTCTCCCCATCTCTCTGTGTATTAGTGTTACCTAACAGCTCTCCCCCATCTCTCTGTGTATTAGTGTTACCTAACAGCTCTCCCCATCTCTCTGTGTATTAGTGTTACCTAACAGCTCTCCCCCATCTCTCTGTGTATTAGTGTTACCTAACAGCTCTCCCCATCTCTCTGTGTATTAGTGTTACCTAACAGCTCTCCCCCATCTCTCTGTGTATTAGTGTTACCTAACAGCTCTCCCCCATCTCTCTGTGTATTAGTGTTACCTAACAGCTCTCCCCCATCTCTCTGTGTATTAGTGTTACCTAACAGCTCTCCCCCATCTCTCTGTGTATTAGTGTTACCTAACAGCTCTCCCCCATCTCTCTGTGTATTAGTGTTACCTAACAGCTCTCCCCATCTCTCTGTGTATTAGTGTTACCTAACAGCTCTCCCCCATCTCTCTGTGTATTAGTGTTACCTAACAGCTCTCCCCCATCTCTCTGTGTATTAGTGTTACCTAACAGCTCTCCCCCCATCTCTCTGTGTATTAGTGTTACCTAACAGCTCTCCCCCATCTCTCTGTGTATTAGTGTTACCTAACAGCTCCCCATCTCTCTGTGTATTAGTGTTACCTAACAGCTCTCCCCCATCTCTCTGTGTATTAGTGTTACCTAACAGCTCTCCCCCATCTCTCTGTGTATTAGTGTTACCTAACAGCTCCCTCTCCCCATCTCTCTGTGTATTAGTGTTACCTAACAGCTCTCCCCCATCTCTCTGTGTATTAGTGTTACCTAACAGCTCTCCCCCATCTCTCTGTGTATTAGTGTTACCTAACAGCTCTCCCCCATCTCTCTGTGTATTAGTGTTACCTAACAGCTCTCCCCATCTCTCTGTGTATTAGTGTTACCTAACAGCTCTCCCCATTCTCTGTGTATTAGTGTTACCTAACAGCTCTCCCCCATCTCTCTGTGTATTAGTGTTACCTAACAGCTCTCCTCATCTCTGTGTATTAGTGTTACCTAACAGCTCTCCCCCATCTCTGTGTATTAGTGTTACCTAACAGCTCTCCCCCATCTCTCTGTGTATTAGTGTTACCTAACAGCTCTCCCCCATCTCTCTGTGTATTAGTGTTACGTAACAGCTCTCCCCCATCTCTCTGTGTATTAGTGTTACCTAACAGCTCTCCCCCATCTCTCTGTGTATTAGTGTTACCTAACAGCTCTCCCCCATCTCTCTGTGTATTAGTGTTACCTAACAGCTCTCCCCATCTCTGTGTATTAGTGTTACCTAACAGCTCTCCCCCATCTCTCTGTGTATTAGTGTTACCTAACAGCTCTCCCCCATCTCTCTGTGTATTAGTGTTACCTAACAGCTCTCCCCCATCTCTCTGTGTATTAGTGTTACCTAACAGCTCTCCCCATCTCTCTGTGTATTAGTGTTACCTAACAGCTCTCCCCCATCTCTCTGTGTATTAGTGTTACCTAACAGCTCTCCCCCATCTCTCTGTGTATTAGTGTTACCTAACAGCTCTCCCCCATCTCTCTGTGTATTAGTGTTACCTAACAGCTCTCCCCCCATCTCTCTGTGTATTAGTGTTACCTAACAGCTCTCCCCATCTCTCTGTGTATTAGTGTTACCTAACAGCTCTCCCCATCTCTCTGTGTATTAGTGTTACCTAACAGCTCTCCCCCATCTCTCTGTGTATTAGTGTTACCTAACAGTCTCTCCCCATCTCTCTGTGTATTAGTGTTACCTAACAGCTCTCCCCATCTCTCTGTGTATTAGTGTTACCTAACAGCTCTCTCCCCCATCTCTCTGTGTATTAGTGTTACCTAACAGCTCTCCCCCATCTCTCTGTGTATTAGTGTTACCTAACAGCTCTCCCCCCATCTCTCTGTGTATTAGTGTTACCTAACAGCCCTCCCCCATCTCTCTGTGTATTAGTGTTACCTAACAGCTCTCCCCCATCTCTGTGTATTAGTGTTACCTAACAGCTCTCCTCTCCCCATCTCTCTGTGTATTAGTGTTACCCTAACAGCTCTCCTCTCCCCCATCTCTGTGTATTAGTGTTACCTAACAGCTCTCCCCATCTCTCTGTGTATTAGTGTTACCTAACAGCTCTCCCCCATCTCTCTGTGTATTAGTGTTACCTAACAGCTCTCCCCCATCTCTCTGTGTATTAGTGTTACCTAACAGCTCTCCCCATCTCTCTGTGTATTAGTGTTACCTAACAGCTCTCCCCCATCTCTCTGTGTATTAGTGTTACCTAACAGCTCTCCCCCATCTCTCTGTGTATTAGTGTTACCTAACAGCTCTCCCCCATCTCTCTGTGTATTAGTGTTTACCTAACAGCTCTCCCCCATCTCTCTGTGTATTAGTGTTACCTAACAGCTCTCCCCATCTCTCTGTGTATTAGTGTTACCTAACAGCTCTCCCCATCTCTCTGTGTATTAGTGTTACCTAACAGCTCTCCCCCATCTCTCTGTGTATTAGTGTTACCTAACAGCTCTCCCCCATCTCTCTGTGTATTAGTGTTACCTAACAGCTCTCCCCCATCTCTCTGTGTATTAGTGTTACCCAACAGCTCTCCCCCCATCTCTCTGTGTATTAGTGTTACCTAACAGCTCTCCCCCATCTCTCTGTGTATTAGTGTTACCTAACAGCTCTCCCCCATCTCTCTGTGTATTAGTGTTACCTAACAGCTCTCCCCCATCTCTCTGTGTATTAGTGTTACCTAACAGCTCTCCCCCATCTCTCTGTGTATTAGTGTTACCTAACAGCTCTCCCCCATCTCTCTGTGTATTAGTGTTACCTAACAGCTCTCCCCATCTCTCTGTGTATTAGTGTTACACTAACAGCTCTCCCCCATCTCTCTGTGTATTAGTGTTACCTAACAGCTCTCCCCCATCTCTGTGTATTAGTGTTACCTAACAGCTCTCCCCCATCTCTCTGTGTATTAGTGTTACCCTAACAGCTCTCCCCCATCTCTCTGTGTATTAGTGTTACCTAACAGCTCTCCCCCATCTCTCTGTGTATTAGTGTTACCTAACAGCTCTCCCCATCTCTCTGTGTATTAGTGTTACCTAACAGCTCTCCCCCATCTCTCTGTGTATTAGTGTTACCTAACAGCTCTCCCCCATCTCTCTGTGTATTAGTGTTACCTAACAGCTCTCCCCCATCTCTCTGTGTATTAGTGTTACCTAACAGCTCTCCTCTCCCCCATCTCTCTGTGTATTAGTGTTACCTAACAGCTCTCCCCCATCTCTGTGTGTATTAGTGTTACCTAACAGCTCTCCCCCATCTCTCTGTGTATTAGTGTTACCTAACAGCTCTCCCCCATCTCTCTGTGTATTGAGTGTTACCTAACAGCTCTCCCCCATCTCTCTGTGTATTAGTGTTACCTAACAGCTCTCCCCATCTCTCTGTGTATTAGTGTTACCTAACAGCTCTCCCCCATCTCTCTGTGTATTAGTGTTACCTAACAGCTCTCCCCCTCTCCCCCATCTCTCTGTGTATTAGTGTTACCTAACAGCTCTCCCCCATCTCTCTGTGTATTAGTGTTACCTAACAGCTCTCCCCCATCTCTCTGTGTATTAGTGTTACCTAACAGCTCTCCCCCATCTCTCTGTGTATTAGTGTTGCCCTAACAGCTCTCCCCCATCTCTCTGTGTATTAGTGTTACCTAACAGCTCTCCCCATCTCTCTGTGTGTTAGTGTTACCCTAACAGCTCTCCCCCATCTCTCTGTGTATTAGTGTTACCTAACAGCTCTCCCCATCTCTCTGTGTATTAGTGTTACCTAACAGCTCTCCCCCATCTCTCTGTGTATTAGTGTTACCTAACAGCTCTCCCCCATCTCTCTGTGTATTAGTGTTACCTAACAGCTCTCCCCCATCTCTCTGTGTATTAGTGTTACCTAACAGCTCTCCCCCCATCTCTCTGTGTATTAGTGTTACCTAACAGCTCTCCCCCATCTCTCTGTGTATTAGTGTTACCTAACAGCTCTCCCCATCTCTCTGTGTATTAGTGTTACTAACAGCTCTCCCCCATCTCTCTGTGTATTAGTGTTACCTAACAGCTCTCCCCATCTCTCTGTGTATTAGTGTTACCTAAACAGCTCTCCCCCATCTCTCTGTGTATTAGTGTTACCTAACAGCTCTCCCCATCTCTCTGTGTATTAGTGTTACCTAACAGCTCTCCCCCATCTCTCTGTGTATTAGTGTTACCTAACAGCTCTCCCCCATCTCTCTGTATTAGTGTTACCTAACAGCTCTCCCCCATCTCTCTGTGTATTAGTGTTACCTAACAGCTCTCCCCATCTCTCTGTGTATTAGTGTTACCTAACAGCTCTCCCCATCTCTCTGTGTATTAGTGTTACCTAACAGCTCTCCCCCATCTCTCTGTGTATTAGTGTTACCTAACAGCTCTCCCCCACTCTCTGTGTATTAGTGTTACCTAACAGCTCTCCCCCATCTCTCTGTGTATTAGTGTTACCTAACAGCTCTCCCCCATCTCTCTGTGTATTAGTGTTACCTAACAGCTCTCCCCATCTCTCTGTGTATTAGTGTTACCTAACAGCTCTCCCCCATCTCTCTGTGTATTAGTGTTACACTAACAGCTCTCCCCCATCTCTCTGTGTATTAGTGTTACCTAACAGCTCTCCCCCATCTCTCTGTGTATTAGTGTTACCTAACAGCTCTCCCCCATCTCTCTGTGTATTAGTGTTACCTAACAGCTCTCCCCCATCTCTCTGTGTATTAGTGTTACCTAACAGCTCTCCCCATCTCTCTGTGTATTAGTGTTACCTAACAGCGCTCTCCCTCTCCCCCATCTCTCTGTGTATTAGTGTTACCTAACAGCTCTCCCCCATCTCTCTGTGTATTAGTGTTACCTAACAGCTCTCCCCTATCTCTCTGTGTATTGAGTGTTACCTAACTAGCTCTCCCCCATCTCTCGTGTATTAGTTACACGAACAGCTCTCCCCATCTCTCTGTGTATTAGTGTTACCTAACAGCTCTCCCCCATCTCTCTGTGTATTAGTGTTAATGCCAAAGCTCCCCCACTCTCTGTGTATTAGTGTTAATGAACAAGCTCTCCCCTCTCTCTGTGTATTAGTGTTATCCAATAGCTCTCCCCCCATCTCTCTGTGTATGTAGTGTTACCTAACAGCTCTCCCCATCTCTCTGTGTATTAGTGTTACCTAACAGCTCTCCCCCATCTCTGTGTATTAGTGTTACTCTAACAGCTCTCCCCCATCTCTCTGTGTATTAGTGTTACTCTAACAGCTCTCCCCCCTCTCTCTGTGTATTAGTGTTACCTAACAGCTCTCCCCATCTCTCTGTGTATTAGTGTTACCTAACAGCTCTCCCCCATCTCTGTGTATTAGTGTTACCTAACAGCTCTCCCCATCTCTCTGTGTATTAGTGTTACCTAACAGCTCTCCCCACCTCTCTGTGTATTAGTGTTACCTAACAGCTCCCTCTCCCCCACTCTCTGTGTATTAGTGTTACCTAACAGCTCTCCCCCATCTCTGTGTATTAGTGTTACCTAACAGCTCCTCCCCATCTCTCTGTGTGTAGTGTTACCTAACAGCTCTCCCCCACTCTCTCTGTGTATTAGTGTTACCTAACAGCTCTCCCCCATCTCTCTGTGTATTAGTGTTACCTAACAGCTCTCCCCCATCTCTCTGTGGTATTAGTGTTACCTAACAGCTCTCCCCATCTCTCTGTGTATTAGTGTTACTAACAGCCTCCTCTCCCCCATCTCTCTGTGTATTAGTGTTACCTAACAGCTCTCCCCATCTCTCTGTGTATTAGTGTTACCTAACAGCTCTCCCCATCTCTCTGTGTATTAGTGTTACCTAACAGCTCTCCCCATCTCTCTGTGTATTAGTGTTACCTAACAGCTCTCCCCCCATCTCTCTGTGTATTAGTGTTACCTAACAGCTCTCCCCATCTCTCTGTGTATTAGTGTTACCTAACAGCTCTCCCCCAATCTCTCTGTTGTTAGTGTTACCAACAGCTCCCCCATCTCTCTGTGTATTAGTGTTACTAACAGCTCTCCTCTCCCCCATCTCTCTGTGTATTAGTGTTACCTAACTGGCTCTCCCCCATCTCTCTGTGTATTAGTGTTACCTAACATTTCTCCCCCATCTCTCTGTGTATTAGTGTTACCTAACAGCTCTCCCCATCTCTCTGTGTATTAGTGTTACCTAACAGCTCTCCCCCATCTCTCTGTGTAGCGATAGTGTTACCGAACAGCTCTCCCCATCTCTCTGTGTATTAGTGTTACCTAACAGCTCTCCCCCACTCTGTGTATTAGTGTTAGCCTAACAGTCTCTCTCTCTGTGTATTAGTGTTACCTAACAGCTCTCCCTCTCCCCCCATCTCTCTGTGTATTAGTGTTACTCTAACAAGCTCTCCATCTCTCTGTGTTAGTGTTACCTAACAGCTCTCCCTCTCCCCCATCTCTCTGTGTATTAGTGTTACCTAACAGCTCTCCTCCCCCACTCTCTGTGTATTAGTGTTACCTAACAGCTCTCCCTCTCCCCCATCTCTCTGTGTATTAGTGTTACCTAACAGCTCTCCCCATCTCTCTGTGTAGTTAGTGTTACCTAACAGCTCTCCCCACTCTCTGTGTATTAGTGTTACCTAACAGCTCTCCCCCATCTCTGTGTATTAGTGTTTACAACAGCTCTCCCCATCATCTCTGTGTATTAGTGTTACTTAACAGCTCTCCCCCATCTCTCTGTGTATTAGTGTTACCTAACAGCTCTCCCCCATCGCTCTGTGTATTAGTGTTACTAACAAGCTCTCCCCATCTCTGTGTATTAGTGTTACTTAAAAGCTCTCCCTATCTATCTGTGTATGTAGTGTTACCTAACTGTCTCCCCCATCTCTGTGCAGTATTAGTGTTTACCTAATAGCTTCCCCCATTCTCTCTTTGCATTAGTGTTACCAAACTGTGGCTCTCCCATCTCTCTGTGTATGAGTGTTACCTAACAGCTTCCCCCATCCCTGGTGTAATAGTGTTACCTAACAGCTCTCTCTGGATAGTGTTATTAGTTTTTATCCCCATCGTGTATTAGTGTTAAAACCCCATCTCTGTCGTCAGTATTAGTGTTACTTAACAGCCTCCCATTTCCGGGTAGTGTTATTCAACAGCTCCCCCCACCCTCGGTATAGTGTTATTAACAGCTCTCCCCATCTCTCTGTGTATTAGTGTTAACGAACAGACTTCCCCATCTCTCTGTGTATTAGTGTTACTCTAACAGCTCTCCCCATCTCTTAAGTTTATTAGTGTTACATAACAGATTTCCTTCATCTCTCTGTGTATTAGTAACGAACAGCTCTCCCAGGGTATTAGTGTTATTAACAGCTCTCTCATCTCTTCTCGTATTAGAATAAAGCTCTCCCCATCTCTCTGTGTATGAGTGTTACCTAACAGCTTCTCCCCATCTCTCTGTGTATTAGGTGCTAAATCCTCCCATTCTCTCTGTGTAGTGTTTCCCAGCCCCCACTCTGTGTGGTTAGTGTTACCTAACTAGCTCTCCCCATCTCTCTGTGTATTAGTGTTACCTAACAGCTCTCCCCCATCTCTCTGTGTATTAGTGTTACCTAACAGCTCCCCCATCTCTCTGTGTATTAGTGTTACCTTAACAGCTCCCCATCTCTCTGTGTATTAGTGTTACCTAAAAGCTCTCCCCCATCTATCTGTGTATTAGTGTTACCTAACAGCTCTCCCCATCTAGTGTATTGGTGTTACCTATGTGGCTCTCCCCATCTCTCTGTGTATTAGTGTTATCTATCAGCTCTCCCCATCTCTCTGTGTATTAGTGTTACCTAACTTAGCTCTCCCCCATCTCTCTGTGTATTAGTGTTACCTAACTTAGCTCTCCCCCATTCTCTCTGGGTGTGTAGTGTTACTAAAGCTCTCCCCCATCTCTGTGTGGTTAGTGTTACCTAACAGCTCTCCCCATCTCTCTGTGTATTAGTGTTACCTAACAGCCTCCCCATCTCTGTCTGTGTATTAGTGTTACCTAACAGCTCTCCCCATCTCTGTGTATTAGTGTTACCTAACAGCTCTCCCCCATCTCTCTGTGTATTAGTGTTACCTAACAGCCTCCCCCATCTCTCTGTGTATTAGTGTTACCTAACAGCTCTCCCCATCTCTCTGTGTATTAGTGTTACCTAACAGCTCCTCCCCCATCTCTCATTTGTGTATTAGTGTTACCTAACAGCTCTCCCCCATCTCTCTGTGTAATTAGTGTTACTTAACAGCTCTCCCCCATCTCTCTGTGTATTAGTGTTACCTAACAGCTCTCCCCATCTCTCTGTGTATTAGTGTTACCTAACAGCTCTCCCCCATCTCTCTGTGTATTAGTGTTACCTAATAGCTCTCCCCCATCTCTCTGTGTATTAGTGTTACCTAACAGCTCTCCCCCCATCTCTCTGTGTATTAGTGTTACCTAACAGCTCTCCTCTCCCCATCTCTCTAGTGTATTAGTGTTACCTAACAGCTTCTCCCCATCTCTCTGTGTATTAGTGTTACCTAACAGCTCTCCCCATCCCCTCTCTGTGTATTAGTGTTACCTAACAGCTCTCCCCCATCTCTCTGTGTATTAGTGTTACCTAACAGCTCTCCCTCTCCCCCCATCTCTCTGTTGTATTAGTGTTTACCTAACAGCTCTCCCCCCATCTCTCTGTGTATTAGTGTTACCCTAACAGCTCTCCCCCATCTCTCTGTGTATTAGTGTTACCTAACAGCTCTCCCCATCTCTCTGTGTATTAGTGTTACCTAACAGCTCTCCCCCATCTCTCTGTGTATTAGTGTTACCCAACAGCTCTCCCCATCTCTCTGTGTATTAGTGTTACCTAACAGCTCTCCCCATCTCTCTGTGTATTAGTGTTAACCTAACAGCTCTCCCCCATCTCTCTGTGTATTAGTGTTACCTAACAGCTCTCTTCCCCCATCTCTCTGTGTATTAGTGTTACCTAACAGCTCTCCCCATCTCTCTGTGTATTAGTGTTACCTAACAGCTCTCCCCCATCTCTCTGTGTATTAGTGTTACCTAACAGCTCTCCATCTCTCTGTGTATTAGTGTTACCCTAACAGCTCTCCCCCATCTCTCTGTGTATTAGTGTTACCTAACAGCTCTCCCCATCTCTCTGTGTATTAGTGTTACCTCTCATCATTCCCCATCTCTCTGTGTATTAGTGTTACCTAACAGCTCTCCCCCATCTCTGTGTATTAGTGTTACCTAACAGCTCTCCCCCATCTCTCTGTGTATTAGTGTTACCTAACAGCTCTCCCCATCTCTCTGTGTATTAGTGTTACCTAACAGCTCTCCCCCATCTCTCTGTGTATTAGTGTTACCTAACAGCTCTCCCCCATCTCTCTGTGTATTAGTGGCCATTCTGAAAATACTCCCCCATCTCTCTTGTGTATTAGTGTTACCTAACAGCTCTCCCTCCACTCTCTGTGTATTAGTGTTACCTAACAGCTCTCCCCATCTCTGTGGTAGTTAGTGTTCTAACAGCTCTCCCTCCCCCCATCTCTCTGTGTATTAGTGTTGCCCTAACAGCTCTCCCCTCTGTGTATTAGTGTTACCTAACAGCTCTCCCCCAATCTCTCTGTGTATTAGTGTTACCTAACAGCTCTCCCCCATCTCTCTGTGTAATTAGTGTTACCTAACAGCTCTCCCCATCTCTCTGTGTATTAGTGTTACCTAACAGCTCTCATCTCTGTGTGTGTAATAGTGTTATTCCTAACAGCTCTCCCCATCTCTCTGTGTATTAGTGTTACCTAACAGCTCTCCCCCATCTCTCTGTGTATTAGTGTTACACAGCTCTCCCCATCTCTGTGTATTAGTGTTACCTAACAGCCTCTCCCCCATCTCTCTGTGTATTAGTGTTAGCCTAACAGCTCTCCCCCATCTCTCTGTGTATTAGTGTTACCTAACAGCTCTCCCCCATTCTCTGTGTATTAGTGTTACCTAACAGCTCTCCCCCATCTCTCTGTGTATTAGTGTTACATAACAGCCTCTCCCCCATCTCTCTGTGTATTAGTGTTACCTAACAGCTCTCCCCCAACATCTCTGTGTATTAGTGTTACCTAACAGCTCTCCCCCATCTCTCTGTGTAATAGTGTTACCTAACAGCTCTCCCCCACTCTCTGTGTATTAGTGTTACCTAAACAGCTCTCCCCATCTCTCTGTGTATTAGTGTTACCTGTAACAGCTCTCCCCCATCTCTCTGTGTATTAGTGTTACCTAACAGCTCTCCCCATCTCTCTGTGTATTAGTGTTACCTAACAGCTCTCCCCCATCTCTCTGTGTATTAGTGTTACCTAACAGTTCCTCTCCCCATCTCTCTGTGTATTAGTGTTACCTAACAGCTCTCCCCCATCTCTCTGTGTATTAGTGTTACCTAACAGCTCTCCCCCATCTCTCTGTGTATTAGTGTTACCTAACAGCTCTCCCCCATCTCTCTGTGTATTAGTGTTACCTAACAGCTCTCTCCCCATCTCTCTGTGTATTAGTGTTACCTAACAGCTCTCCCCATCTCTGTGTATTAGTGTTACCCAACAGCTCTCCCCATCTCTCTGTGTATTACAGGTGTTACCTAACAGCTCTCCCCCATCTCTCTGTGTATTAGTGTTACCTAACAGCTCTCCTCTCCATCCTCTCTGTGTATTATGTTACCTAACAGCTCTCCCCATCTCTCTGTGTATTAGTGTTACCTAACAGCTCTCCCTCTCCCCCATCTCTGTATTAGTGTTACCCTAACAGCTCTCCCCCATCTCTCTGTGTATTAGTGTTACCTAACAGCTCTCCCCATCTCTCTGTGTATTAGTGTTACCTAACAGCTCCTCCCCATCTCTCTGTGTATTAGTGTTACCTAACAGCTCTCCCCCATCTCTCTGTGTATTAGGCATGTTACCTAACAGCTCTCCCCCATCTCTCTGTGTATTAGTGTTACCTAACAGCTCTCCCCCATCTCTCTGTGTATTAGTGTTACCGAACAGCTCTCCCCCATCTCTGTGTATTAGTGTTACCTAACAGCTCTCCCCATCTCTCTGTGTGATTAGTGTTACCTAACATGGCTCTCCCCCCATCTCTCTGTGTATTAGTGTTACTAACAGCTCTCCCCCCATCTCTCTGTGTATTAGTGTTACCTAACAGCTCTCCCCCATCTCTCTTGTGTAGTTAGTGTTACCTAACAGCTCTCCATCTTCTCTGTGTATTAGTGTTACCTAAGCTTACTCTCCCATCTCTCTGTGTATTAGTGTTACCTAACAGCTCTCCCCCATCTCTCTGTGTATTAGTGTTACCTAACAGCTCTCTCCCCATCTCTCTGTGTATTAGTGTTACCTAACAGCTCTCCCCCATCTCTCTGTGTATTAGTGTTACTAACAGCTCTCCCCATCTCTCTGTGTATTAGTGTTACCTAACAGCTCTCCCCCATCTCTCTGTGTATTAGTGTTGCCTAACAGCTCTCCCCCATCTCTCTGTGTATTAGTGTTACCTAACAGCTCTCCCCATCTCTGTGTATTAGTGTTACCTAACAGCTCTCCATCTCTCTGTGTATTAGTGTTACCTAACAGCTCTCCCCCATCTCTGTGTATTAGTGTTACCTAACAGCTCTCCCCCATCTCTCTGTGTATTAGTGTTACCTAACAGCTCTCCCCCATCTCTCTGTGTATTAGTGTTACCTAACAGCTCTCCCCATCTCTCTGTGTATTAGTGTTACCAACAGCTCTCCCCCCATCTCTCTGTGTATTAGTGTTACCTAACAGCTCTCCCCATCTCTCTGTGTATTAGTGTTACCTAACAGCTCTCCCCCATCTCTCTGTGTATTAGTGTTACCTAACAGCTCCTCCCCCATCTCTCTGTGTATTAGTGTTACCTAACAGCTCTCCCCATCTCTCTGTGTATTAGTGTTACCTAACAGCTCTCTCCCCCATCTCTCTGTGTATTAGTGTTACCTAACAGCTCTCCCCCCCATCTCTCTGTGTATTAGTGTTACCTAACAGCTCTCCCCCATCTCTCTGTGTATTAGGTGTTACCTAACAGCTCTCCCCATCTCTCTGTGTATTAGTGTTACCTAACAGCTCTCCCCCATCTCTCTGTGTATTAGTGTTACCTAACAGCTCTCCCCATCTCTCTGTGTATTAGTGTTACCCTAACAGCTCTCCCCCCATCTCTCTGTGTATTAGTGTTACCTAACAGCTCTCCCCCATCTCTCTGTGTATTAGTGTTACCTAAACAGCTCTCCCCCATCTCTCTTGTGTGTTAGTGTTACCTAACAGCTCTCCCCATCTCTCTGTGTATTAGTGTTACCTAACAGCTCTCCCCCATCTCTGTGTATTAGTGTTACCTAACAGCTCTCCCCCATCTCTCTGTGTATTAGTGTTACCTAACAGCTCTCCCCCCATCTCTCTGTGTATTAGTGTTACCTAACAGCTCTCCCCCATCTCTCTGTGTATTAGTGTTACCTAACAGCTCTCCCCCCATCTCTCTGTGTATTAGTGTTACCTAACAGCTCTCCCCCATCTCTCTGTGTATTAGTGTTACCTAACAGCTCTCCCCCCCATCTCTCTGTATTTAGTGTATACCTTAACAGCTCTCCCCCATCTCTCTGTGTATTAGTGTTACCTAACAGCTCTCCTCTCCCCCATCTCTCTGTGTATTAGTGCTTACCTACAGCCTCCCCATCTCTCTGTGTATTAGTGTTACCTAACAGCTCTCCCCCCATCTCTGTGTATTAGTGTTACCTAACAGCTCTCCCCATCTCTCTGTGTATTAGTGTTCACCTAACAGCTCTCCCCCATCTCTCTGTGTATTAGTGTTACTAACAGCTCTCCCCCATCTCTCTGTGTATTAGTGTTACCTAACAGCTCTCCCCATCTCTCGTGTATTAGTGTTACCTAACAGCTCTCCCCATCTCTCTGTGTATTAGTGTTACCTAACAGCTCTCCCCCATCTCTGTGTATTAGTGTTACCTAACAGCTCTCCCCATCTCTCTGTGTATTAGTGTTACCTAACAGCTCTCCCCCCATCTCTCTGTGTATTAGTGTTACCTAACAGCTCTCCCCATCTCTCTGTG
Source organism: Coregonus clupeaformis (assembly GCF_020615455.1). Taxonomy (NCBI): domain Eukaryota; kingdom Metazoa; phylum Chordata; class Actinopteri; order Salmoniformes; family Salmonidae; genus Coregonus; species Coregonus clupeaformis. The sequence continues at coordinate 82,518 of NW_025534651.1, forward strand.
TATTAGTGTTACCTAACAGCTCTCCCCCATCTCTCTGTGTATTAGTGTTACCTAACAGTCTCTCTCCCCCATCTCTCTGTGTATTAGTGTTACCTAACAGCTCTCCCCATCTCTGTGTGTTAGTGTTACCTAACAGCTCTCCCCCCATCTCTCTGTGTATTAGTGTTACCTAACAGCTCTCCCCCATCTCTCTGTGTATTAGTGTTACCTAACAGCTCTCCCCATCTCTTTTGTGTATTAGTGTTACCTAATAGCTCTCCCCATCTCTCTGTGTGATTAGTGTTACTAACAGCTCTCCCCATCTCTCTGTGTATTAGTGTTACCTAACAGCTCTCTCCCCATCTCTCTGTGTATTAGTGTTACCTAACAGCTCTCCCCCATCTCTCTGTGTATTAGTGTTACTAACAGCTCTCCCCCATCTCTCTGTGTATTAGTGTTACCTAACAGCTCTCCCCATCTCTCTGTGTATTAGTGTTACCTAACAGCTCTCCCCCATCTCTCTGTGTATTAGTGTTACCTAATAGCTCTTCCCCATCTCTCTGTGTATTAGTGTTACCTAACAGCTCTCCCCCATCTCTCTGTGTATTAGTGTTACCTAACAGCTCTCCCTCTCCCCATCTCTCTGTGTATTAGTGTTACCTAACAGCTCTCCCCCATCTCTCTGTGTATTAGTGTTACCTAACAGCTCTCCCCTATCCCCCTCTCTGTGTATTAGTGTTACCTAACAGCTCTCTCTCCCCATCTCTCTGTGTATTAGTGTTACCTAACAGCTCTCCCCATCCCCATCTCTGTGTATTAGTGTTACCTAACAGCTCTCCCCCATCTCTCTGTGTATTAGTGTTACCTAACAGTTTCTCCCCCATCTCTCTGTGTATTAGTGTTACCTAACAGCCTCCCCCATCTCTCTGTGTATTAGTGTTACCTAACAGCTCTCCCCATCTCTGTGTATTAGTGTTACCTAACAGCTCTCCCCATCTCTCTGTGTATTAGTGTTACCTAACAGCTCTCCCCCATCTCTCTGTGTATTAGTGTTACTCTAACAGCTCTCCCCCATCTCTCTGTGTATTAGTGTTACCCTAACAGCTCTCCCCCATCTCTCTGTGTATTAGTGTTACCTAACAGCTCTCCCCCATCTCTCTGTGTATTAGTGTTACCTAACAGCTCTCCCCATCTCTCTGTGTATTAGTGTTACCTAACAGCTCTCCCCCCATCTCTCTGTGTATTAGTGTTACCTAACAGCTCTCCCCCATCTCTCTGTGTATTAGTGTTACCTAACAGCTCTCCCCCATCTCTCTGTGTATTAGTGTTACCTAACAGCTCTCCCCCATCTCTCTGTGTATTAGTGTTACCTAATAGCTCTCCCCCATCTCTCTGTGTATTAGTGTTACCTAACAGCTCTCCCCCATCTCTCTGTGTATTAGTGTTACCTAACAGCTCTCTCCCCATCTCTCTGTGTATAGTGTTACCTAACAGCTCTCCCCATCTCTCTGTGTATTAGTGTTACCTAACAGCTCTCCCCCATCTCTCTGTGTATTAGTGTTACCTAACAGCTCTCCCCATCTCTCTGTGTATTAGTGTTACCTAACAGCTCTCCCCCATCTCTCTGTGTATTAGTGTTACCTAACAGCTCTCCCCCATCTCTCTGTGTATTAGTGTTACCTAACAGCTCTCCCATCTCTCTGTGTATTAGTGTTACCTAACAGCTCTCCCCCATCTCTCTGTGTATTAGTGTTACCTAACAGCTCCTCCCCCCATCTCTCTGTGTTTAGTGTTACCTAACAGCTCCTCCCCCATCTCTGTGTATTAGTGTTACCTAACAGCTCTCCCCCATCTCTCTGTGTATTAGTGTTACCTAACAGCTCTCCCCATCTCTCTGTGTATTAGTGTTACCTAACAGCTCTCCCCATCTCTCTGTGTATTAGTGTTACCTAACAGCTCTCCCCCATCTCTCTGTGTATTAGTGTTACCTAACAGCTCTCCCCATCTCTCTGTGTATTAGTGTTACCTAACAGCTCTCCCCATCTCTCTGTGTATTAGTGTTACCTAACAGCTCTCCTCTCCCCATCTCTCTGTGTATTAGTGTTACCTAACAGCTCTCCCCCATCTCTCTCTGTGTATTAGTGTTACCTAACAGCTCTCCCCCATCTCTCTGTGTATTAGTGTTACCTAACAGCTCTCCCCCATCTCTCTGTGTATTAGTGTTACCTAACAGCTCTCCCCCATCTCTCTGTGTATTAGTGTTACCTAACAGCTCTCCCCCATCTCTCTGTGTATTAGTGTTACCTAACAGCTCTCCCCCATCTCTCTGTGTATTAGTGTTACCTAACAGCCCTCTCCCCCCATCTCTCTGTGTATTAGTGTTACCCAAACAGCTCTCCCCCCATCTCTCTGTGTATTAGTGTTACCTAACAGCTCTCCCCATCTCTCTGTGTATTAGTGTTACCTAACAGCTCTCCCCCATCTCTCTGTGTATTAGTGTTACCTAACAGCTCTCCCCCCATCTCTCTGTGTATTAGTGTTACCTAACAGCTCTCCCCCATCTCTCTGTGTATTAGTGTTACCTAACAGCTCTCCCCCATCTCTCTGTGTATTAGTGTTACCTAACAGCTCTCCCCCATCTCTCTGTGTATTAGTGTTACCTAACAGCTCTCCCCCCATCTCTCTGTGTATTAGTGTTACCTAACAGCTCCTCCCCCATCTCTCTGTGTATTAGTGTTACCTAACAGCTCTCCCCCATCTCTCTGTGTATTAGTGTTACCTAACAGCTCTCCCCCATCTCTCTGTGTATTAGTGTTACCTAACAGCTCTCCCCATCTCTCTGTGTATTAGTGTTACTAACAGCTCTCCCCATCTCTCTGTGTATTAGTGTTAACTAACAGCTCTCCCCCCATCTCTCTGTGTATTAGTGTTACCTAACAGCTCTCCCCCATCTCTCTGTGTATTAGTGTTACCTAACAGCTCTCCCCCCATCTCTCTGTGTATTAGTGTTACCTAACAGCTCTCCCCCATCTCTCTGTGTATTAGTGTTACCTAACAGCTCTCCCCCATCTCTCTGTGTATTAGTGTTACCTAACAGCTCTCCCCCATCTCTCTGTGTATTAGTGTTACCTAACAGCTCTCCCCCATCTCTCTGTGTATTAGTGTTACCTAACAGCTCTCCCCATCTCTCTGTGTATTAGTGTTACCTAACAGCTCTCCCCCATCTCTCTGTGTATTAGTGTTACCTAACAGCTCTCCCCCATCTCTCTGTGTATTAGTGTTACCTAACAGCTCTCCCCCCATCTCTCTGTGTATTAGTGTTACCTAACAGCTCTCCCCCATCTCTCGTGTATTAGTGTTACCTAACAGCTCTCCCCCATCTCTCTGTGTATTAGTGTTACCTAACAGCTCTCCCCCATCTCTCTGTGTATTAGTGTTACCTAACAGCTCTCCCCATCTCTCTGTGTATTAGTGTTACCTAACAGCTCTCCCCCATCTCTCTGTGTATTAGTGTTACCTAACAGCTCTCCCCATCTCTCTGTGTATTAGTGTTACCTAACAGCTCTCCCCCATCTCTCTGTGTATTAGTGTTACCTAACAGCTCTCCCCATCTCTCTGTGTATTAGTGTTACCTAACAGCTCTCCCCATCTCTCTGTGTATTAGTGTTACCTAACAGCTCTCCCCATCTCTCTGTGTATTAGTGTTACCTAACAGCTCTCCCCATCTCTCTGTGTATTAGTGTTACCTAACAGCTCTCCCCCATCTCTCTGTGTATTAGTGTTACCTAACAGCTCTCCCCCATCTCTCTGTGTATTAGTGTTACCTAACAGCTCTCCCCCATCTCTCTGTGTATTAGTGTTACCTAACAGCTCTCCCCCATCTCTCTGTGTATTAGTGTTACCTAACAGCTCTCCCCCATCTCTCTGTGTATTAGTGTTACTCTAACAGCTCTCCCCCATCTCTCTGTGTATTAGTGTTACCTAACAGCTCTCCCCCATCTCTCTGTGTATTAGTGTTACCTAACAGCTCTCCCCCATCTCTCTGTGTATTAGTGTTACCTAACAGCTCTCCCCCCATCTCTCTGTGTATTAGTGTTACCTAACAGCTCTCCCCCATCTCTGTGTATTAGTGTTACCTAACAGCTCTCCCCCATCTCTCTCTGTGTATTAGTGTTACCTAACAGCTCTCCCCCATCTCTCTGTGTATTAGTGTTACCTAACAGCTCTCCCCCCATCTCTCTGTGTATTAGTGTTACCTAACAGCCTCTCCCCCATCTCTCTGTGTATTAGTGTTACCTAACAGCTCTCCCCCATCTCTCTGTGTATTAGTGTTACCTAACAGCTCTCCCCCATCTCTCTGTGTATTAGTGTTACCTAACAGCTCTCCTCCCCATCTCTCTGTGTATTAGTGTTACCTAACAGCTCTCCCCCATCTCTCTGTGTATTAGTGTTACCTAACAGCTCTCCTCCCCCCATCTCTCTGTGTATTAGTGTTACCTAACAGCTCTCCCCCATCTCTCTGTGTATTAGTGTTACCTAACAGCTCTCCCCCATCTCTCTGTGTATTAGTGTTACCTAAACAGCTCTCCCCCCATCTCTCTGTGTATTAGTGTTACCTAACAGCTCTCCCCCATCTCTCTGTGTATTAGTGTTACCTAACAGCCTCTCCCCATCTCTCTGTGTATTAGTGTTACCTAACAGCTCTCCCCCATCTCTCTGTGTATTAGTGTTACCTAACAGCTCTCCCCCATCTCTCTGTGTATTAGTGTTACCTAACAGCTCTCCCATCTCTCTGTGTATTAGTGTTACCTAACAGCTCTCCCCCATCTCTCTGTGTATTAGTGTTACCTAACAGCTCTCCCCCATCTCTCTGTGTATTAGTGTTACCTAACAGCTCTCCCCATCTCTCTGTGTATTAGTGTTACCTAACAGCTCTCCCCCCATCTCTCTGTGTATTAGTGTTACATAACAGCTCTCCCCCATCTCTCTGTGTATTAGTGTTACCTAACAGCTCTCCCCATCTCTCTGTGTATTAGTGTTACCTAACAGCTCTCCCCCATCTCTCTGTGTATTAGTGTTACCTAACAGCTCTCCCCCATCTCTCTGTGTATTAGTGTTACCTAACAGCTCTCCCCCATCTCTCTGTGTATTAGTGTTACCTAACAGCTCTCCCCCATCTCTCTGTGTATTAGTGTTACCTAACAGCTCTCCCCACTCTCTCTGTGTATTAGTGTTACCTAACAGCTCTCCCCCATCTCTCTGTGTATTAGTGTTACCTAACAGCTCTCCCCCATCTCTCTGTGTATTAGTGTTACCTAACAGCTCTCCCCCATCTCTCTGTGTATTAGTGTTACCTAACAGCTCTCCCCCATCTCTCTGTGTATTAGTGTTACCTAACAGCTCTCCCCCATCTCTCTGTGTATTAGTGTTACCTAACAGCTCTCCCCCATCTCTCTGTGTATTAGTGTTACCTAACAGCTCTCCCTCTCCCCATCTCTCTGTGTATTAGTGTTACCTAACAGCTCTCCCTCATCTCTCTGTGTATTAGTGTTACCTAACAGCTCTCCCCCATCTCTCTGTGTATTAGTGTTACCTAACAGCTCTCCCCCATCTCTCTGTGTATTAGTGTTACCTAACAGCTCTCCCTCTCCCCATCTCTCTGTGTATTATTGTTACCTAACAGCTCTCCCCATCTCTCTGTGTATTAGTGTTACCTAACAGCTCTCCCCCATCTCTCTGTGTAATAGTGTTACCTAACAGCTCTCCCCATCTCTCTGTGTATTAGTGTTACCTAACAGCTCTCCCCATCTCTCTGTGTATTAGTGTTACCTAACAGCTCGCCCCATCTCTCTGTGTATTAGTGTTACCTAACAGCTCTCCCCCATCTCTCTTTGTATTAGTGTTACCTAACAGCTCTCCCCCATCTCTCTGTGTATTAGTGTTACCTAACAGCTCTCCCCATCTCTCTGTGTATTAGTGTTACCTAACAGCTCTCCCCCCATCTCTCTGTGTATTAGTGTTACCTAACAGCTCTCCCCCCATCTCTCTGTGTATTAGTGTTACCTAACAGCTCTCCCTCATCTCTCTGTGTATTAGTGTTACCTAACAGCTCTCCCTCTCCCCCATCTCTCTGTGTATTAGTGTTACCTAACAGCTCTCCCTCATCTCTCTGTGTATTAGTGTTACCTAACAGCTCTCCCACATCTCTCTGTGTATTAGTGTTACCTAACAGCTCTCCCCCCATCTCTCTGTGTATTAGTGTTACCTAACAGTAAACTGTGTGTGTGTATCCAGGGATGTGAACCGGTGCCTGATGGAGCTGTGTGTGATGGCGTATGGGTGTGTGACGGCGGGTGCGAGGAGTGTGTGTGGCGTGCTGCCCTACCTACCCTACAGCAGACAGAGTAAGATGAGGAAGAGGGGATCCATCGTCTGCCAGCTGATGGCTTCTCTGATGTGTAGCGCAGGTGAGACTCCGCAACACGTTATGTTCCAATCTAATGTGTTGGAGATGGATAACAGTTGATCCCACACTGTGTTAGGTCTGACCCATCTCATCACCATGGATCTTCATCAGAAGGAGATTCAGGGGTTCTTCAACATCCCAGTAGACAACCTGAGAGCTTCACCCTTCCTACTGCAGTACATAAAGGAGGAGGTAAGACTACACTACCCACAACCCCCCAGTACATAAAGGAGGAGGTAAGACTACACTACCCACAACCCCCTCCTACTACACTACCCAAAAGCCCCCAGTACATAAAGGAGGAGGTAAGACTACACTACCCACAACCCCCTCCTACTACACTACCCAAAACCCCCAGTACATAAAGGAGGAGGTAAGACTACACTACCCACAACCCCCTCCTACTACACTACCCAAAAAACCCCAATACATAGAGGAGGTAAGACTACACTACCCACAACCCCCTCCTACTACACTACCCAAAAAAACCCAGTACATACAGGAGGAGGTAAGACTACACTACCCACAACCCCCTCCTACTACACTACCCAACACCCCCCAGTACATAAAGGAGGAGGTAAGACTACACTACCCACAACCCCCTCCTACTACACTACCCAAAAAACCCCAATACATAAAGGAGGAGGTAAGACTACACTACCCACAACCCCCTCCTACTACACTACCCCACAACCCCCAGTACATAAAGGAGGAGGTAAGACTACACTCACCACAACCCCTCTCTACTACACTACCCAAAAGCCCCCAGTACATAAAGGAGGAGGTAAGACTACACTACCCACAACCCCTCCTACTACACTACCCAAAACCCCCAGTACATAAAGGGAGGAGGTAAGACTACACTACCCACAACCCCATCCCTACTACACTACCCAAACCCCCAGTACATAAAGGAGGAGGTAAGACTACACCACCCACAACCCCCTCCTACTACACTACCCAAAAAAAAACAGTACATAAAGGAGGAGGTAAGACTACACTACCCACAACCCCTCCTACTACACTACCCAAAACCCCCAGTACATACAGGAAGAGGTAAGACTACACTACCCACAATCCCCTCCTACTACATTACCCAAAACCCCCAGTACATACAGGAGGAGGTAAGACTACACTACCCACAACCCCCTCCTACTACACTACCCAACACCCCCCAGTACATAAAGGAGGAGGTAAGACTACACTACCCACAACCCCCTCCTACTACACTACCCAAAAAAAACCAATACATAAAGGAGGAGGTAAGACTACACTACCCACAACCCCCTCCTACTACACTACCCCACAACCCCCAGTACATAGAGGGAGGTAAGACTACACTACCCACAACCCCTCCTACTACACTACCCAAAAGCCCCCAGTACATAAAGGAGGAGGTAAGACTACACTACCCACAACCCCCTCCTACTACACTACCCAAAACCCCCAGTACATAAAGGAGGAGGTAAGACTACACTACCCACAACCCCATCCTACTACACTACCCAAACCCCCCCCAGTACATAAAGGAGGAGGTAAGACTACACCACCCACAACCCCCTCCCACTACACTACCCAAAACCCCCCAGTACATAAAGGAGGAGGTAAGACTACACTATAATAATAAAAAATAATATGCCATTTAGCAGACTCTTTTATCCAAAGCGACTTACAGTCGTGCGTGCATACATTTTTGTGTATGGGTGGTCCCGGGGATCGAACCCACTACCCTGGCGTTACAAGCGCCGTGCTCTACCAGCTGAGCTACAGAGGACCACACTACCCACAACCCCCTCCTACTACACTACCCAAAACCCCAAGTACATAAAGGAGGAGGTAAGACTACACTACCCACAACCCCCTCCTACTACACTACCCAAACCCCCCAGTACATAAAGGAGGAGGTAAGACTACACTACCCACAACCCCCTCCTACTACACTACCCAAAACCCCCCAGTACATAAAGGAGGAGATAAGACTACACTACCCACAACCCCCTCCTACTACACTACCCACAACCCCCCAGTACATAAAGGAGGTAAGACTACACTACCCACAACCCCCTCCTACTACACTACCCAAAAAAAAACAGTACATAAAGGAGGAGGTAAGACTACACTACCCACAACCCTCTCCTACTACACTACCCAAAAAACCCCAGTACATAAAGGAGGAGGTAAGACTACACTACCCACAACCCCCTCCTACTACACTACCCAAAACCCCCAGTACATACAGGAGGAGGTAAGACTACACTACCCACAATCCCCTCCTACTACATTACCCAAAAACCCCAGTACATAAAGGAGGAGGTAAGACTACACTACCCACAACCCCTCCTACTACAGTACATACATGAAGAGGTAAGACTACACTACCCACAACCCCTCCTACTACAGTACATACATGAAGAGGTAAGACTACACTACCCACAACCCCCTCCTACTACAGTACATACATGAAGAGGTAAGACTACACTACCCACAACCCCCTCCTACTACACTACCCCAAAAAAAACAGTACATAAAGGAGGAGGTAAGACTACACTACCCACAACCCCATCCTACTACACTACCCAAAACCCCCCAGTACATAAAGGAGGAGGTAAGACTACACTACCCACAACCCCCTCCTACTACAGTACATACAGGAAGAGGTAAGACAACACTACCCACAACCCCCTGTTGTCTCCCTGTAGATTCCAGACTTTACTACCCAATATCCCCTGTTGTCTCCCTGTAGATTCCAGACTACACTACCCATAACCCCCTGTTGTCTCCCTGTAGATTCCAGACTACAGTACCCATAACCCCCTGTTGACTCCCTGTAGATTCCAGACTACACTATCCATAACCCACTGTTGACTCCTTGTTGATTCCAGACTACACTACCCATAAACCCCTGTAGATTCCAGACTTCACTACCCATAATCCCCTGTTGTCTCCCTGTAGATTCCAGACCTCACTACCCATAACCCCCTGTTGTCTCCCTGTAGATTCCAGACTCTACTACCCAATATCCCCTGTTGTCTCCCTGTAGATTCCAGACTACACTACCCATAACCCCCTGTTGACTCCCTGTAGATTCCAGACTCCACTACCCATAACCCCCTGTTGTCTCCCTGTAGATTCCAGACTACACTACCCATAACCCCCTGTTGACTCCTTGTTGATTCCAGACTACACTACCCATAACCCCCTGTAGATTCCAGACTACACTATCCATAATCCCCTGTAGATTCCAGACTTCACTACCCACCCATAACCCCCTGTTGTCTCCCTGTAGATTCCAGACTTCACTACACATAACCCCTTGTTGACTCCTTGTAGATTCCAGACTCCACTACCCATAACCCCCTGTTGTCTCCCTGTAGATTCCAGACTACACTACCCATAACCCCCTGTTGACTCCTTGTTGATTCCAGACTATACTATCCATAACCCCCTGTAGATTCCAGACTTCACTACACATAACCCCCTGTTGACTCCTTGTAGATTCCAGACTCCACTACCCATAACCCCCTGTTGTCTCCCTGTAGATTCCAGACTACAGTAATGCCGTCATCGTGGCCAAATCACCGGCCTCCGCTAAGAGGTGAGCAACCCTAACGCTCCTTCCTTCAGTTCACTGTGAATCAACACACTACAACTAAACGTGTGTGTGTGTGTGTGTGTGTAGGGCCCAGTCCCTAGCCGAGAGGTTGCGTGTGTGTATCGCTGTGATCCACGGAGATGCAGAGACGGACCTGCTGGACGGACGACACTCTCCTCCGACAGTCAGAACCTCTGGAGGTCTACCTCAAGTACCCTGTAAGAGGCCCACACACACACCACACAGTTACCTAAAGGCAGGGTTGAAAGGCGAGTTCCTAACGAGTTCAGGAAGCCGAGCTAGAGATCTGAGTTCCTAACGAGTTCAGGAAGCCGAGCTAGAGATCTGAGTTCCTAACGAGTTCAGGAAGCCGAGCTAGAGATCTGAGTTCCTAGCGAGTTCAGGAAGCCGAGCTAGAGATCTGAGTTCCTAGCGAGTTCAGGAAGCCGAGCTAGAGATCTGAGTTCCTAGCGAGTTCAGGAAGCCGAGCTAGAGATCTGAGTTCCTAACAAGTTCAGGAAGCCGAGCTAGAGATCTGAGTTCCTAACGAGTTCAGGAAGCCAAGCTAGAGATCTGAGTTCCTAACGAGTTCAGGAAGCCGAGCTAGAGATCTGAGTTCCTAACGAGTTCAGGAAGCCAAGCTAGAGATCTGAGTTCCTAACGAGTTCAGGAAGCCGAGCTAGAGATCTGAGTTCCTAACGAGTTCAGGAAGCCGAGCTAGAGATCTGAGTTCCTAGCGAGTTCAGGAAGCCGAGCTAGAGATCTGAGTTCCTAACGAGTTCAGGAAGCCAAGCTAGAGATCTGAGTTCCTAACAAGTTCAGGAAGCCGAGCTAGAGATCTGAGTTCCTAACGAGTTCAGGAAGCCGAGCTAGAGATCTGAGTTCCTAGCGAGGTCAGGAAGCCGAGCTAGAGATCTGAGTTCCTAGCGAGGTCAGGAAGCCGAGCTAGAGATCTGAGTTCCTAGCGAGGTCAGGAAGCCGAGCTAGAGATCTGAGTTCCTAGCGAGGTCAGGAAGCCGAGCTAGAGATCTGAGTTCCTAGCGAGGTCAGGAAGCTCGAGCTAGAGATCTGAGTTCCTAGCGAGGTCAGGAAGCCGAGCTAGAGATCTGAGTTCCTAGCGAGGTCAGGAAGCCGAGCTAGAGATCTGAGTTCCTAACGAGGTCAGGAAGCCGAGCTAGAGATCTGAGTTCCTAGCGAGGTCAGGAAGCCGAGCTAGAGATCTGAGTTCCTAGCGAGGTCAGGAAGCTCGAGCTAGAGATCTGAGTTCCTAGCGAGGTCAGGAAGCCGAGCTAGAGATCTGAGTTCCTAGCGAGGTCAGGAAGCCGAGCTAGAGATCTGAGTTCCTAGCGAAGTTCAGGAAGCCGAGCTAGAGATCTGAGTTCCTAGCGAGGTCAGGAAGCTCGAGCTAGAGATCTGAGTTCCTAGCGAGGTCAGGAAGCCGAGCTAGAGATCTGAGTTCCTAGCGAGTTCAGGAAGCCGAGCTAGAGATCTGAGTTCCTAGCGAGTTCAGGAAGCCGAGCTAGAGATCTGAGTTCCTAGCGAGGTCAGGAAGCCGAGCTAGAGATCTGAGTTCCTAGCGAGTTCAGGAAGCCGAGCTAGAGATCTGAGTTCCTAGCGAGGTCAGGAAGCCGAGCTAGAGGTCTGAGTGACGTTCCCAGCTGTGGGGGGAGACGTTTTGAGCAGGAGACCTACATGCACATTTTCTCTAACACTAAACGTATAATATGTATTTTACAGTTACAAGGAAGGTGAAATCTTATAGTTAGTCGTTTTTATCGTTTGATTATTACTACATTTAGAAAGCATAGAAGTAATTCCAAGCCTTATTCATACAGTTTTGTTGAATAGGAAACACCTCAGCAATTTCTAACTATTTTGACCAGAAAGGTGAGAATGGAACCTTCCTTGGAGTGTGCAGCATTACTAGTTGTTGTTTATGGCCCTCGTGATAAATCATTACTTTGGGGGATTACGTAGATTACGTTTCAGATTACATGTAGTTACATTTTATATTACTTTTCAGATTACGTTTCAGATTACGTTTTAGATTACGTTTCAGATTACGTTTTAGATTACATTTTAGATTACGTTTTAGATTACGTTTTATATTACTTTTCAGATTACGTTTTAGTTTACGTTTTAGATTACGTTTTCAGATTACATTTTAGATTACATTTTAGATTACGTTTTAGATTACGTTTTAGATTAGATTACGTTTCAGATTACGTTTTAGATTACGTTTTAGATTACGTTTTAGATTACGTTTTAGATTACATTACGTTTTAGATTACGTTTTAGATTACATTACGTTTTAGATTACGTTTTAGATTACGTTTTAGATTACATTACGTTTTAGATTACGTTTTAGATTACATTACGTTTTAGATTACGTTTTAGATTACGTTTTAGATTACGTTTTAGATTACATTACGTTTTAGATTACGTTTTAGATTACATTACGTTTTAGATTACGTTTTAAATTACGTTTTAGATTACGTTTTCAGATTACATTTTAGATTACGTTTTAGATTACGTTTTAGATTAGATTACGTTTCAGATTACGTTTCAGATTACGTTTTAGATTACGTTTTAGATTACGTTTTAGATTACATTACGTTTTAGATTACGTTTTAGATTACATTACGTTTTAGATTACGTTTTAGATTACGTTTTAGATTACGTTTCAGATGACGTTTTAGATTACGTTTCAGATTACGTTTTAGATTACGTTTTAGATTACATTACGTTTTAGATTACGTTTTAGATTACATTATGTTTTAGATTACGTTTTAGATTACGTTTTAGATTACGTTTTAGATTACATTACGTTTTAGATTACGTTTTAGATAACATTACGTTTTAGATTACGTTTTAGATTACATTACGTTTTAGATTACGTTTTAGATTACGTTTTAGATTACATTTCAGATTACGTTTTAGATTACGTTTTAGATTACGTTTTAGATTACGTTTTAGATTACGTTTCAGATGACGTTTTAGATTACGTTTCAGATTACGTTTTAGATTACGTTTTAGATTACGTTTTAGATTACGTTTCAGATGACGTTTTAGATTATGTTTTAGATTACGTTTTAGATTACGTTTTAGATTACATTACGTTTTAGATTACGTTTTAGATTATGTTTTAGATTACGTTTTAGATTACGTTTTAGATTGCGTTTCAGATTACGTTTTAGATGACGTTTCAGATGACGTTTTAGATGACGTTTTAGATTACGTTTTAGATTACGTTTTAGATTACATTACGTTTTAGATTACGTTTTTGATTACGTTTTAGATTACGTTTCAGATTACGTTTCAGATTACGTTTCAGATTACGTTTTAGATTACGTTTTAGATTAGATTACGTTTTAGATTACGTTTTAGATGAGATTACGTTTTAGATTACGTTTTAGATTACGTTTTAGATTACGTTTTAGATTACATTTTAGATTACATTTTAGATTACATTTTAGATTACGTTTAGATTAGATTACGTTTTAGATTACGTTTCAGATTACGTTTTAGATGAGATTACGTTTTAGATTACGTTTTAGATGACGTTTTAGATTACGTTTTAGATTACGTTTTAGATTACGTTTTAGATTACGTTTCAGATTACGTTTTAGATTACGTTTTAGATTACATTACGTTTTAGATTACGTTTTAGATTACATTACGTTTTAGATTACGTTTTAGATTACGTTTTCAGATTACATTTTAGATTACATTTTAGATTACGTTTTAGATTACGTTTTAGATTAGATTACGTTTCAGATTACGCTTCAGATTACGTTTTAGATTACGTTTTAGATTACGTTTTAGATTACGTTTTAGATTACATTACGTTTTAGATTACGTTTTAGATTACATTACGTTTTAGATTACGTTTTAGATTACATTACGTTTTAGATTACGTTTCAGATTATGTTTTAGATTACGTTTTAGATTATGTTTCAGATTACGTTTTAGATTACGTTTTAGATTAGATTACGTTTCAGATTACGTTTTAGATTACGTTTTAGATTACGTTTTAGATTACGTTTTAGATTACATTACGTTTTAGATTACGTTTTAGATTACATTACGTTTTAGATTACGTTTTAGATTACGTTTTAGATTACGTTTTCAGATTACATTTTAGATTACATTTTAGATTACGTTTTAGATTACGTTTTAGATTAGATTACGTTTCAGATTACGTTTCAGATTACGTTTTAGATTACGTTTTAGATTACGTTTTAAATTTAGTTTTAGATTACATTACGTTTTAGATTACGTTTTAGATTACATTACGTTTTAGATTACGTTTTAGATTACGTTTTAGATTTCATTACGTTTTAGATTACATTACGTTTTAGATTACGTTTTAGATTACATTACGTTTTAGATTACGTTTCAGATTATGTTTTAGATTACGTTTCAGATGACGTTTTAGATTATGTTTTAGATTACGTTTTAGATTACCTTTTAGATTACATTACGTTTTAGATTACGTTTTAGATTATGTTTTAGATTACGTTTTAGATTACGTTTTAGATTGCGTTTCAGATTACGTTTTAGATGACGTTTCAGATGACGTTTTAGATGACGTTTTAGATGACGTTTTAGATTACGTTTTAGATTACGTTTTAGATTACATTACGTTTTAGATTACGTTTTTGATTACGTTTTAGATTACGTTTCAGATTACGTTTCAGATTACGTTTCAGATTACGTTTTAGATTACGTTTTAGATTAGATTACGTTTTAGATTACGTTTTAGATGAGATTACGTTTTAGATTACGTTTTAGATTACGTTTTAGATTACGTTTTAGATTACATTTTAGATTACATTTTAGATTACATTTTAGATTACGTTTAGATTAGATTACGTTTTAGATTACGTTTCAGATTACGTTTTAGATGAGATTACGTTTTAGATTACGTTTTAGATGACGTTTTAGATTACGTTTTAGATGACGTTTTAGATTACGTTTTAGATTACGTTTCAGATTACGTTTTAGATTACGTTTTAGATTACATTACGTTTTAGATTACGTTTTAGATTACATTACGTTTTAGATTACGTTTTAGATTACGTTTTAGATTACGTTTTCAGATTACATTTTAGATTACATTTTAGATTACGTTTTAGATTACGTTTTAGATTAGATTACGTTTCAGATTA
Organism: Coregonus clupeaformis; assembly: GCF_020615455.1. Taxonomy (NCBI): domain Eukaryota; kingdom Metazoa; phylum Chordata; class Actinopteri; order Salmoniformes; family Salmonidae; genus Coregonus; species Coregonus clupeaformis. The sequence continues at coordinate 97,726 of NW_025534651.1, forward strand.
CGTTTCAGATTACGTTTTAGATTACGTTTTAGATTACGTTTTAGATTACGTTTTAGATTACATTACGTTTTAGATTACGTTTTAGATTACATTACGTTTTAGATTACGTTTTAGATTACGTTTTAGATTTCATTACGTTTTAGATTACGTTTTAGATTACATTACGTTTTAGATTACGTTTTAGATTACATTACGTTTTAGATTACGTTTCAGATTATGTTTTAGATTACGTTTTAGATTATGTTTCAGATTACGTTTTAGATTACGTTTTATATTAGATTACGTTTCAGATTACGTTTTAGATTACGTTTTAGATTACGTTTTAGATTACGTTTTAGATTACGTTTTAGATTACATTACGTTTTAGATTACGTTTTAGATTACATTACGTTTTAGATTACGTTTTAGATTACGTTTTAGATTACATTACGTTTTAGATTACGTTTTAGATTTCATTACGTTTTAGATTACGTTTTAGATTACATTTCAGATTACGTTTTAGATTACGTTTTAGATTACGTTTTAGATTACGTTTCAGATGACGTTTTAGATTACGTTTTAAATTTAGTTTTAGATTACATTACGTTTTAGATTACGTTTTAGATTACATTACGTTTTAGATTACGTTTTAGATTACGTTTTAGATTTCATTACGTTTTAGATTACATTACGTTTTAGATTACGTTTTAGATTACATTACGTTTTAGATTACGTTTCAGATTATGTTTTAGATTACGTTTTAGATTATGTTTTAGATTACGTTTCAGATGACGTTTTAGATTATGTTTTAGATTACGTTTTAGATTACGTTTTAGATTACATTACGTTTTAGATTATGTTTTAGATTACGTTTTAGATTACGTTTTAGATTACGTTTCAGATTACGTTTTAGATGACGTTTTAGATGACGTTTTAGATGACGTTTTAGATGACGTTTTAGATTACATTACGTTTTAGATTACGTTTTAGATTACGTTTTAGATTACGTTTCAGATTACGTTTCAGATTACGTTTTAGATTACGTTTTAGATTAGATTACGTTTTAGATTACGTTTTAGATGAGATTACATTTTAGATTACGTTTTAGATTACGTTTTAGATTACGTTTTAGATTACATTTCAGATTACATTTTAGATTACATTTTAGATTACGTTTAGATTAGATTACGTTTTAGATTACGTTTCAGATTATGTTTTAGATTATGTTTTAGATGAGATTACGTTTTAGATGACGTTTTAGATGACGTTTTAGATGACGTTTTAGATGACGTTTTAGATTACGTTTCAGATTACATTTTAGATTACATTTTAGATTACGTTTAGATTAGATTACGTTTCAGATTATGTTTTAGATTATGTTTTAGATTACGTTTTAGATTACGTTTTAGATTACATTACGTTTTAGATTAGATTACGTTTCAGGTTACGTTTTAGATTACGTTTTAGATTATGTTTTAGATTACGTTTTAGATTACGTTTTAGATTACATTACGTTTTAGATTACGTTTTAGATTACATTACGTTTTAGATTACGTTTTAGATTACGTTTTCAGATTACATTTTAGATTACATTTTAGATTACGTTTTAGATTACGTTTTAGATTAGATTACGTTTCAGATTACGTTTCAGATTACGTTTTAGATTACGTTTTAGATTACGTTTTAGATTACATTACGTTTTAGATTACATTACGTTTTAGATTACGTTTTAGATTACGTTTTAGATTTCATTACGTTTTAGATTACGTTTTAGATTACATTACGTTTTAGATTACGTTTTAGATTACATTACGTTTTAGATTACATTTTAGATTACGTTTTAGATTACATTACGTTTTAGATTACGTTTTAGATAACATTACGTTTTAGATTACGTTTTAGATTACATTACGTTTTAGATTACGTTTTAGATTACATTTCAGATTACGTTTTAGATTACGTTTTAGATTACGTTTTAGATTACGTTTCAGATGACGTTTTAGATTACGTTTTAAATTTAGTTTTAGATTACATTACGTTTTAGATTACGTTTTAGATTACATTACGTTTTAGATTACGTTTTAGATTACGTTTTAGATTTCATTACGTTTTAGATTACATTACGTTTTAGATTACGTTTTAGATTACATTACGTTTTAGATTACGTTTCAGATTATGTTTTAGATTACGTTTTAGATTATGTTTTAGATTACGTTTCAGATGACGTTTTAGATTATGTTTTAGATTACGTTTTAGATTACGTTTTAGATTACATTACGTTTTAGATTACGTTTTAGATTATGTTTTAGATTACGTTTTAGATTACGTTTTAGATTACGTTTCAGATTACGTTTTAGATGACGCTTTTTAGATGACGCTTTTAGATGACGCTTTTAGATGACGCTTTAGATTACATTACGTTTTAGATTACGTTTTAGATTACGTTTTAGATTACGTTTCAGATTACGTTTCAGATTACGTTTTAGATTACGTTTTAGATTAGATTACGTTTTAGATTACGTTTTAGATGAGATTACATTTTAGATTACGTTTTAGATTACGTTTTAGATTACATTTCAGATTACATTTTAGATTACATTTTAGATTACGTTTAGATTAGATTACGTTTTTAGATTACGTTCAGATTACGTTTTAGATTATGTTTTAGATGAGATTACGTTTAGATTACGTTTAGATGACGCTTTAGATGACGTTTTAGATGACGTTTTAGATTACGTTTCAGATTACATTTTAGATTACATTTTAGATTACGTTTAGATTAGATTACGTTTCAGATTACGTTTTAGATTATGTTTTAGATTACGTTTTAGATTACGTTTTAGATTACATTACGTTTTAGATTAGATTACGTTTCAGATTACGTTTTAGATTACGTTTTAGATTACGTTTTAGATTACGTTTTAGATTACGTTTTAGATTACATTACGTTTTAGATTACGTTTTAGATTACATTACGTTTTAGATTACGTTTTCAGATTACATTTTAGATTACATTTTAGATTACGTTTTAGATTACGTTTTAGATTAGATTACGTTTCAGATTACGTTTCAGATTACGTTTTAGATTACGTTTTAGATTACGTTTTAGATTACGTTTTAGATTACATTACGTTTTAGATTACATTACGTTTTAGATTACGTTTTAGATTACGTTTTAGATTTCATTACGTTTTAGATTACGTTTTAGATTACATTACGTTTTAGATTACGTTTTAGATTACATTACGTTTTAGATTACATTTTAGATTACGTTTTAGATTACATTACGCTTTTAGATTACGTTTAGATAACATTACGTTTTAGATTACGTTTTAGATTACATTACGTTTTAGATTACGTTTTAGATTACATTTCAGATTACGTTTAGATTACGTTAGATTACGTTTAGATTACGTTTCAGATGACGTTTTAGATTACGTTTTTAAATTTAGTTTTAGATTACATTACGTTTTAGATTACGTTTTAGATTACATTACGTTTTAGATTACGTTTTAGATTACGTTTAGATTTCATTACGCTTTTAGATTACATTACGTTTTAGATTACGTTTAGATTACATTACGTTTAGATTACGTTTCAGATTATGTTTTAGATTACGTTTTAGATTATGTTTTAGATTACGTTTCAGATGACGTTTTAGATTATGTTTTAGATTACGTTTTAGATTACGTTTTAGATTACATTACGTTTTAGATTACGTTTTAGATTATGTTTTAGATTACGTTTTAGATTACGTTTTAGATTACGTTTCAGATTACGTTTTAGATGACGTTTTAGATGACGTTTTAGATGACGTTTTAGATGACGTTTTAGATTACGTTTTAGATTACGTTTTAGATGACGTTTTAGATGACGTTTTAGATGACGTTTTAGATGACGTTTTAGATTACATTACGTTTTAGATTACGTTTTAGATTACGTTTTAGATTACGTTTCAGATTACGTTTCAGATTACGTTTTAGATTACGTTTTAGATTAGATTACGTTTTAGATTACGTTTTAGATGAGATTACATTTTAGATTACGTTTTAGATTACGTTTTAGATTACGTTTTAGATTACATTTCAGATTACATTTTAGATTACATTTTAGATTACGTTTAGATTAGATTACGTTTTAGATTACGTTTCAGATTACGTTTTAGATTATGTTTTAGATGAGATTACGTTGTAGATTACGTTTTAGATGACGTTTTAGATGACGTTTTAGATGACGTTTTAGATTACGTTTCAGATTACATTTTAGATTACATTTTAGATTACGTTTAGATTAGATTACGTTTCAGATTACGTTTTAGATTATGTTTTAGATTACGTTTTAGATTACGTTTTAGATTACATTACGTTTTAGATTAGATTACGTTTCAGATTACGTTTTAGATTACGTTTTAGATTACGTTTTAGATTACGTTTTAGATTACATTACGTTTTAGATTACGTTTTAGATTACATTACGTTTTAGATTACGTTTTAGATTACGTTTTCAGATTACATTTTAGATTACATTTTAGATTACGTTTTAGATTACGTTTTAGATTAGATTACGTTTCAGATTACGTTTCAGATTACGTTTTAGATTACGTTTTAGATTACGTTTTAGATTACATTACGTTTTAGATTACATTACGTTTTAGATTACGTTTTAGATTACGTTTTAGATTTCATTACGTTTAGATTACGTTTAGATTACATTACGTTTTAGATTACGTTTTAGATTACATTACGTTTTAGATTACATTTTAGATTACGTTTTAGATTACATTACGTTTTAGATTACGTTTTAGATAACATTACGTTTTAGATTACGTTTTAGATTACATTACGTTTTAGATTACGTTTTAGATTACATTTCAGATTACGTTTTAGATTACGTTTTAGATTACGTTTTAGATTACGTTTCAGATGACGTTTTAGATTACGTTTCAGATTATGTTTTAGATTACGTTTTAGATTATGTTTTAGATTACGTTTCAGATGACGTTTTAGATTATGTTTTAGATTACGTTTTAGATTACGTTTTAGATTACATTACGTTTTAGATTACGTTTTAGATTATGTTTTAGATTACGTTTTAGATTAAGTTTTAGATTAAGTTTCAGATTACGTTTCAGATTACGTTTTAGATGACGTTTCAGATGACGTTTTAGATGACGTTTTAGATTACGTTTTAGATTACGTTTTAGATTACATTACGTTTTAGATTACGTTTTAGATTACGTTTCAGATTACGTTTCAGATTACGTTTTAGATTACGTTTTAGATTAGATTACGTTTTAGATTACGTTTTAGATGAGATTACGTTTTAGATTACGTTTTAGATTACGTTTTAGATTACGTTTTAGATTACATTTCAGATTACATTTTAGATTACATTTTAGATTACGTTTAGATTAGATTACGTTTTAGATTACGTTTCAGATTACGTTTTAGATTACGTTTTAGATGAGATTACGTTTTAGATTACGTTTTAGATTACGTTTTAGATGACGTTTTAGATTACGTTTTAGATTACGTTTCAGATTACATTTTAGATTACATTTTAGATTACGTTTAGATTAGATTACGTTTCAGATTACGTTTTAGATTATGTTTTAGATTACGTTTTAGATTACGTTTTAGATTACATTACGTTTTAGATTAGATTACGTTTCAGATTACGTTTTAGATTACGTTTTAGATTACGTTTTAGATTACGTTTTAGATTACGTTTCAGATTACATTTTAGATTACATTTTAGATTACGTTTAGATTAGATTCCGTTTTAGATTCCGTTTCAGATTCCGTTTTAGATTACGTTTTAGATGAGATTACGTTTTAGATTACGTTTTAGATGACGTTTTAGATTACGTTTTAGATGACGTTTTAGATTACGTTTTAGATTACGTTTCAGATTACATTTTAGATTACATTTTAGATTACGTTTAGATTAGATTACGTTTCAGATTACGTTTTAGATTATGTTTTAGATTACGTTTTAGATTACGTTTTAGATTACATTACGTTTTAGATTAGATTACGTTTCAGATTACGTTTTAGATTACGTTTTAGATTACGTTTTAGATTACGTTTCAGATTACATTTTAGATTACATTTTAGATTACGTTTAGATTAGATTACGTTTTAGATTACGTTTTAGATTACGTTTTAGATGAGATTACGTTTTAGATTACGTTTTAGATGACGTTTTAGATGACGTTTTAGATGACGTTTTAGATTACGTTTCAGATTACATTTTAGATTACGTTTTAGATTACGTTTAGATTAGATTACGTTTCAGATTACGTTTTAGATTACGTTTTAGATTACGTTTTAGATTACGTTTTAGATTACATTACGTTTTAGATTAGATTACGTTTCAGATTACGTTTCAGATTACGTTATAGATAACGTTTTAGATTACGTTTTAGATGACGTTTTAGATTACGTTTTAGATTACATTACGTTTTAGATTACGTTTTAGATTACGTTTTAGATTACATTACGTTTTAGATTACATTACGTTTTAGATTCGTTTTAGATTACATTACGTTTTAGATTACGTTTTAGATTACGTTTTAGATTACGTTTTAGATTACGTTTCAGATGACGTTTTAGATTATGTTTTAGATTACGTTTTAGATTACGTTTTAGATTACGTTTTAGATTACGTTTTAGATTACGTTTCAGATGACGTTTCAGATGACGTTTTAGATTATGTTTTAGATTACATTACGTTTTAGATTACGTTTTAGATTACGTTTTAGATTACGTTTCAGATTACGTTTCAGATTACGTTTCAGATTACGTTTTAGATTACGTTTTATATTAGATTACGTTTTAGATTACGTTTTAGATTACGTTTCAGATTACATTTTAGATTACATTTTAGATTACGTTTAGATTAGATTACGTTTTAGATTACGTTTCAGTTTACGTTTTAGATTACGTTTTAGATTACGTTTAGATTACGTTTTAGATTATGTTTTAGATTACGTTTCAGATTACATTTTAGATTACATTTTAGATTACGTTTAGATTACGTTTAGATTACGTTTCAGATTACGTTTCAGATTACGTTTCAGATTACGTTTCAGATTACGTTTTAGATTACGTTTTAGATTACATTACGTTTTAGATTATGTTTTAGATTATGTTTTAGATTACGTTTTAGATTACGTTTTAGATTACGTTTCAGATTACGTTTTAGATTACGTTTCAGATGACGTTTTAGATTACGTTTTAGATGACGTTTCAGATGACGTTTTAGATTACATTTTAGATTACATTACGTTTTAGATTACGTTTCAGATTACGTTTTAGATTACGTTTTAGATTACGTTTTAGATTACGTTTCAGATTACGTTTCAGATTATGTTTCAGATTACGTTTTAGATTACGTTTTAGATTAGATTACGTTTTAGATTACGTTTTAGAGTATGTTTTAGATGACGTTTTAGATTAGGTTTCAGATTACGTTTTAGATTATGTTTCAGATGACGTTTTAGATGACGTTTTAGATTATGTTTCAGATTACGTTTCAGATTACGTTTTAGATTACGTTTTAGATTACGTTTCAGATTACGTTTTAGATGAGATTACGTTTTAGATGATGTTTTAGATGAGATTACGTTTTAGATTACGTTTTAGATGATGTTTTAGATGATGTTTTAGATTATGTTTTAGATTACGTTTTAGATTACGTTTTAGATTATGTTTTAGATTACGTTTTAGATTACGTTTAGATTACGTTTCAGATTACGTTTTAGATTACGTTTTAGATTACGTTTCAGATTACGTTTTAGATGAGATTACGTTTTAGATTACGTTTCAGATTACGTTTTAGATTACGTTTTAGATTACATTTCTAGATTACGTGTAGTTCCATTTAAGAGGTTAAGAGGACAGTGAATATCACCAGTTGAACGACATCTATTGCAGGTTAAATCAATGTAAGAGTTTGCATAGCTGGCCATAAATGGACGTTGCATTTTACTTGATGGGTTGGTTATGTAGGCTTCTTCTGACCCATTGCTTTCTACTGCTACAGATAATAGTATGATTAGGCTGCATCTTTACATTAAACACCAAAGTCTGTCAGATTTCCAGTCACTCCAACGAATGTAATACCCCTCGATCTTCAAGAATAGGACTTGGAAATATAGATTATCCTAATTGTTTTCCCTGAGCATAACCCCAAAACTAAATACTTATTATCTGACTACCGTGGAGTGGAGTTTAGTCAGCTAAAGACTTATTATCTGACTACCGTGGAGTGGAGTTTAGTCAGCTAAATACTTATTATCTGACTACCATGGAGTGGAGTTTAGTCAGCTAAAGACTTATTATCTGACTACCATGGAGTGGAGTTTAGTCAGCTAAAGACTTATTATCTGACTACCATGGAGTGGAGTTTAGTCAGCTAAAGGCTTATTATCTGACTACCATGGAGTGGAGTTTAGTCAGCTAAAGACTTATTATCTGACTACCATGGAGTGGAGTTTAGTCAGCTAAAGACTTATTATCTGACTACCATGGAGTGAAGTTTAGTCATCTAAATGCTTATTATCTGACTACCATGGAGTGGAGTTTAGTCAGCTAAAGACTTATTATCTGACTACCATGGAGTGGAGTTTAGTCAGCTAAAGGCTTATTATCTGACTACCATGGAGTGGAGTTTAGTCAGCTAAAGACTTATTATCTGACTACCATGGAGTGGAGTTTAGTCAGCTAAAGACTTATTATCTGACTACCATGGAGTGGAGTTTAGTCAGCTAAAGACTTATTATCTGACTACCATGGAGTGGAGTTTAGTCAGCTAAAGACTTATTATCTGACTACCATGGAGTGGAGTTTAGTCAGCTAAAGACTTATTATCTGACTACCATGGAGTGGAGTTTAGTCAGCTAAAGGCTTATTATCTGACTACCATGGAGTGGAGTTTAGTCAGCTAAAGACTTATTATCTGACTACCATGGAGTGGAGTTTAGTCAGCTAAAGACTTATTATCTGACTACCATGGAGTGGAGTTTAGTCAGCTAAAGGCTTATTATCTGACTACCACGGAGTGGAGTTTAGTCAGCTAAAGACTTATTATCTGACTACCATGGAGTGGAGTTTAGTCAGCTAAAGGCTTATTATCTGACTACCATGGAGTGGAGTTTAGTCAGCTAAAGACTTATTATCTGACTACCATGGAGTGGAGTTTAGTCAGCTAAAGACTTATTATCTGACTACCATGGAGTGGAGTTTAGTCAGCTAAAGACTTATTATCTGACTACCATGGAGTGGAGTTTAGTCAGCTAAAGACTTATTATCTGACTACCATGGAGTGGCGTTTAGTCAGCTAAAGACTTATTATCTGACTACCATGGAGTGGAGTTTAGTCAGCTAAAGACTTATTATCTAACTACCGTGGAGTGGAGTTCAAATCAAATCACATTTTATTTGCCACATGCGCCGAATACAACAGGTGACCTTACAGTGAAATGCTTACTAACAAGCCCTTAACCAACAATGCAGTTTTAAGAAAAATATGTGTTAAGTAAAAAATAGTAAAATAAAATAACAGTAGTGAAGCTATATACAGGGGGTACCGGTATCGAGTCAATGTGCTGGGGTACAGGTTAGTCCAGGTAATAATGAGGCTATATACAGGGGGTACCGGTACCGAGTCAATGGGCTGGGGTACAGGTTAGTCCAGGTAATAATGAGGCTATATACAGGGGGTACCGGTACCGAGTCAATGGGCAGGGGTACAGGTTAGTCCAGGTAATAATGAGGCTATATACAGGGGGTACCGGTATCGAGTCAATGTGCTGGGGTACAGGTTAGTCCAGGTAATAATGAGGCTATATACAGGGGGTACAGGTTAGTCCAGGTAATAATGAGGCTATATACAGGGGGTACCGGTACCGAGTCAATGGGCTGGGGTACAGGTTAGTCCAGGTAATAATGAGGCTATATACAGGGGGTACCGGTATCGAGTCAATGTGCTGGGGTACAGGTTAGTCCAGGTAATAATGAGGCTAAATACAGGGGGTACAGGTTAGTCCAGGTAATAATGAGGCTATATACAGGGGGTACCGGTACCGAGTCAATGGGCTGGGGTACAGGTTAGTCCAGGTAATAATGAGGCTATATACAGGGGGTACCGGTACCGAGTCAATGGGCTGGGGTACAGGTTAGTCCAGGTAATAATGAGGCTATATACAGGGGGTACAGGTTAGTCCAGGTAATAATGAGGCTCCAGGGGGTACAGGTTAGTCCAGGTAATAATGAGGCTCCAGGGGGTACAGGTTAGTCCAGGTAATAATGAGGCTCCAGGGGGTACAGGTTAGTCCAGGTAATAATGAGGCTATATACAGGGGGTACAGGTTAGTCCAGGTAATAATGAGGCTCCAGGGGGTACAGGTTAGTCCAGGTAATAATGAGGCTCCAGGGGGTACAGGTTAGTCCAGGTAATAATGAGGCTCCAGGGGGTACAGGTTAGTCCAGGTAATAATGAGGCTCCAGGGGGTACAGGTTAGTCCAGGTAATAATGAGGCTATATACAGGGGGTACAGGTTAGTCCAGGTAATAATGTGGCTCCAGGGGGTACAGGTTAGTCCAGGTAATAATGAGGCTCCAGGGGGTACAGGTTAGTCCAGGTAATAATGAGGCTATATACAGGGGTACAGGTTAGTCCAGGTAATAATGAGGCTCCAGGGAGTACAGGTTAGTCCAGGTAATAATGAGGCTCCAGGGGGTACAGGTTAGTCCAGGTAATAATGAGGCTCCAGGGGGGTACAGGTTAGTCCAGGTAATAATGAGGCTCCAGGGGGTACAGGTTAGTCCAGGTAATAATGAGGCTCCAGGGGGGTCAGGTTAGTCCAGGTAATAATGAGGCTCCAGGGGGTACAGGTTAGTCCAGGTAATAATGAGGCTCCAGGGGGTACAGGTTAGTCCAGGTAATAATGAGGCTATATACAGGGGGTACAGGTTAGTCCAGGTAATAATGTGGCTCCAGGGGGTACAGGTTAGTCCAGGTAATAATGAGGCTCCAGGGGTACAGGTTAGTCCAGGTAATAATGAGGCTCCAGGGGGTACAGGTTAGTCCAGGTAATAATGAGGCTCCAGGGAGTACAGGTTAGTCCAGGTAATAATGAGGCTATATACAGGGGGTACAGGTTAGTCCAGGTAATAATGAGGCTCCAGGGGTACAGGTTAGTCCAGGTAATAATGAGGCTCCAGGGGGTGCAGGTTAGTCCAGGTAATAATGAGGCTCCAGGGGGTACAGGTTAGTCCAGGTAATAATGAGGCTCCAGGGGTACAGGTTAGTCCAGGTAATAATGAGGCTCCAGGGGTACAGGTTAGTCCAGGTAATAATGAGGCTCCAGGGGGTACAGGTTAGTCCAGGTAATAATGAGGCTCCAGGGGGTACAGGTTAGTCCAGGTAATAATGAGGCTCCAGGGGGTACAGGTTAGTCCAGGTAATAATGAGGCTCCAGGGGGTACAGGTTAGTCCAGGTAATAATGAGGCTATATACAGGGGGTACAGGTTAGTCCAGGTAATAATGTGGCTCCAGGGGGTACAGGTTAGTCCAGGTAATAATGAGGCTCCAGGGGGTACAGGTTAGTCCAGGCAATAATGAGGCTATATACAGGGGGTACCTGCATGCTAGCTACAGCTGTTCCTGTGGACTTCCAGTCATTGCGCTAACGCTAGTTAGCATTGGATTGTGAAACTACCTCTAACCTCCTTTATACTGAACCCAGAGGCATAAACATGGTCTCCACCAGTACAGGGCCTGAACCCAGAGACATAAACATGGTCTCCACCAGTACAGGGCCTGAACCCAGAGACATAAACATGGTCTCCACCAGTACAGGGCCTGAACACAGAGACATAAACATGGTCTCCACCAGTTCATCTGTCTCTGGGGAGGTAGATACAGGGCCTGAACCCAGAGACATAAACATGGTCTCCACCAGTACAGGGCCTGAACCCAGAGACATAAACATGGTCTCCACCAGTACAGGGCCTGAACCCAGAGGCATAAACATGGTCTCCACCAGTTCATCTGACTCTGGGGAAGTAGATACAGGGCCTGAACCCAGAGGCATAAACATGGTCTCCACCAGTACAGGGCCTGAACACAGAGGCATAAACATGGTCTCCACCAGTTCATCTGACTCTGGGGAAGTAGATACAGGGCCTGAACCCAGAGACATAAACATGGTCTCCACCAGTTCATCTGACTCTGGGGAAGTAGATACAGGGCCTGAACCCAGAGGCATAAACATGGTCTCCACCAGTACAGGGCCTGAACCCAGAGGCATAAACATGGTCTCCACCAGTTCATCTGTCTCTGGGGAGGTAGATACAGGGCCTGAACCCAGAGACATAAACATGGTCTCCACCAGTTCATCTGTCTCTGGGGAGGTAGATACAGGGCCTGAACCCAGAGGCATAAACATGGTCTCCACCAGTACAGGGCCTGAACCCAGAGGCATAAACATGGTCTCCACCAGTTCATCTGTCTCTGGGGAGGTAGATACAGGGCCTGAACCCAGAGACATAAACATGGTCTCCACCAGTACAGGGCCTGAACACAGAGACATAAACATGGTCTCCACCAGTACAGGGCCTGAACCCAGAGGCATAAACATGGTCTCCACCAGTACAGGGCCTGAACCCAGAGGCATAAACATGGTCTCCACCAGTACAGGGCCTGGACACAGAGGCATAAACATGGTCTCCACCAGTTCATCTGACTCTGGGGAAGTAGATACAGGGCCTGAACCCAGAGACATAAACATGGTCTCCACCAGTACAGGGCCTGGACACAGAGGCATAAACATGGTCTCCACCAGTTCATCTGACTCTGGGGAAGTAGATACAGGGCCTGAACCCAGAGGCATAAACATGGTCTCCACCAGTACAGGGCCTGAACCCAGAGACATAAACATGGTCTCCACCAGTACAGGGCCTGAACCCAGAGGCATAAACATGGTCTCCACCAGTTCATCTGTCTCTGGGGAGGTAGATACAGGGCCTGAACCCAGAGACATAAACATGGTCTCCACCAGTACAGGGCCTGGACACAGAGACATAAACATGGTCTCCACCAGTACAGGGCCTGAACCCAGAGGCATAAACATGGTCTCCACCAGTTCATCTGTCTCTGGGGAAGTAGATACAGGGCCTGAACACAGAGACATAAACATGGTCTCCACCAGTACATCTGACTCTGGGGAGGTAGATACAGGGCCTGAACCCAGAGACATAAACATGGTCTCCACCAGTACAGGGCCTGAACCCAGAGACATAAACATGGTCTCCACCAGTACAGGGCCTGGACACAGAGACATAAACATGGTCTCCACCAGTACAGGGCCTGGACACAGAGACATAAACATGGTCTCCACCAGTACAGGGCCTGGACACAGAGACATAAACATGGTCTCCACCAGTACAGGGCCTGGACACAGAGACATAAACATGGTCTCCACCAGTTCATCTGACTCTGGGGAAGTAGATACAGGGCCTGAACCCAGAGGCATAAACATGGTCTCCACCAGTACAGGGCCTGAACACAGAGGCATAAACATGGTCTCCACCAGTTCATCTGACTCTGGGGAAGTAGATACAGGGCCTGAACCCAGGAGACATAAACATGGTCTCCACCAGTTCATCTGACTCTGGGGAAGTAGATACAGGGCCTGAACCCAGAGGCATAAACATGGTCTCCACCAGTACAGGGCCTGAACCCAGAGGGCATAAACATGGTCTCCACCAGTTCATCTGTCTCTGGGGAGGTAGATACAGGGCCTGAACCCAGAGACATAAACATGGTCTCCACCAGTTCATCTGTCTCTGGGGAGGTAGATACAGGGCCTGAACCCAGAGGCATAAACATGGTCTCCACCAGTACAGGGCCTGAACCCAGAGGCATAAACATGGTCTCCACCAGTTCATCTGTCTCTGGGGAGGTAGATACAGGGCCTGAACCCAGAGACATAAACATGGTCTCCACCAGTACAGGGCCTGAACACAGAGACATAAACATGGTCTCCACCAGTACAGGGCCTGAACCCAGAGGCATAAACATGGTCTCCACCAGTACAGGGCCTGAACCCAGAGGCATAAACATGGTCTCCACCAGTACAGGGCCTGGACACAGAGGCATAAACATGGTCTCCACCAGTTCATCTGACTCTGGGGAAGTAGATACAGGGCCTGAACCCAGAGACATAAACATGGTCTCCACCAGTACAGGGCCTGGACACAGAGGCATAAACATGGTCTCCACCAGTTCATCTGACTCTGGGGAAGTAGATACAGGGCCTGAACCCAGAGGCATAAACATGGTCTCCACCAGTACAGGGCCTGAACCCCAGAGACATAAACATGGTCTCCACCAGTACAGGGCCTGAACCCAGAGGCATAAACATGGTCTCCACCAGTTCATCTGTCTCTGGGGAGGTAGATACAGGGCCTGAACCCAGAGACATAAACATGGTCTCCACCAGTACAGGGCCTGGACACAGAGACATAAACATGGTCTCCACCAGTACAGGGCCTGAACCCAGAGGCATAAACATGGTCTCCACCAGTTCATCTGTCTCTGGGGAAGTAGATACAGGGCCTGAACACAGAGACATAAACATGGTCTCCACCAGTACATCTGACTCTGGGGAGGTAGATACAGGGCCTGAACCCAGAGACATAAACATGGTCTCCACCAGTACAGGGCCTGAACCCAGAGACATAAACATGGTCTCCACCAGTACAGGGCCTGGACACAGAGACATAAACATGGTCTCCACCAGTACAGGGCCTGGACACAGAGACATAAACATGGTCTCCACCAGTACAGGGCCTGGACACAGAGACATAAACATGGTCTCCACCAGTACAGGGCCTGGACACAGAGACATAAACATGGTCTCCACCAGTTCATCTGTCTCTGGGGAGGTAGATACAGGGCCTGAACACAGAGACATAAACATGGTCTCCACCAGTACAGGGCCTGGACACAGAGACATAAACATGGTCTCCACCAGTTCATCTGACTCTGGGGAAGTAGATACAGGGCCTGAACCCAGAGGCATAAACATGGTCTCCACCAGTTCATCTGACTCTGGGGAAGTAGATACAGGGCCTGAACCCAGAGACATAAACATGGTCTCCACCAGTTCATCTGACTCTGGGGAAGTAGATACAGGGCCTGGACACAGAGACATAAACATGGTCTCCACCAGTACAGGGCCTGAACCCAGAGGCATAAACATGGTCTCCACCAGTACAGGGCCTGAACCCAGAGGCATAAACATGGTCTCCACCAGTTCATCTGACTCTGGGGAGGTAGATACAGGGCCTGAACCCAGAGACATAAACATGGTCTCCACCAGTTCATCTGACTCTGGGGAGGTAGATACAGGGCCTGAACCCAGAGACATAAACATGGTCTCCACCAGTACAGGGCCTGAACCCAGAGACATAAACATGGTCTCCACCAGTTCATCTGACTCTGGGGAGGTAGATACAGGGCCTGAA
This sequence comes from Coregonus clupeaformis, assembly GCF_020615455.1. NCBI lineage: Eukaryota > Metazoa > Chordata > Actinopteri > Salmoniformes > Salmonidae > Coregonus > Coregonus clupeaformis. The sequence goes on from NW_025534651.1 coordinate 113,242, forward strand.
CCCAGAGGCATAAACATGGTCTCCACCAGTACAGGGCCTGAACCCAGAGACATAAACATGGTCTCCACCAGTACAGGGCCTGAACCCAGAGGCATAAACATGGTCTCCACCAGTTCATCTGACTCTGGGGAGGTAGATACAGGGCCTGAACCCAGAGACATAAACATGGTCTCCACCAGTACAGGGCCTGAACCCAGAGACATAAACATGGTCTCCACCAGTTCATCTGACTCTGGGGAAGTAGATACAGGGCCTGAACCCAGAGGCATAAACATGGTCTCCACCAGTTCATCTGACTCTGGGGAAGTAGATACAGGGCCTGAACCCAGAGACATAAACATGGTCTCCACCAGTTCATCTGACTCTGGGGAAGTAGATACAGGGCCTGAACCCAGAGGCATAAACATGGTCTCCACCAGTACAGGGCCTGAACCCAGAGACATAAACATGGTCTCCACCAGTACAGGGCCTGAACCCAGAGACATAAACATGGTCTCCACCAGTTCATCTGACTCTGGGGAAGTAGATACAGGGCCTGAACCCAGAGGCATAAACATGGTCTCCACCAGTTCATCTGACCCTGGGGAGGTAGATACAGGGCCTGAACCCAGAGGCATAAACATGGTCTCCACCAGTTCATCTGACTCTGGGGAAGTAGATACAGGGCCTGAACCCAGAGACATAAACATGGTCTCCACCAGTTCATCTGTCTCTGGGGGAAGTAGATACAGGGCCTGAACCCAGAGACATAAACATGGTCTCCACCAGTACAGGGCCTGGACACAGAGACATAAACATGGTCTCCACCAGTACATCTGACTCTGGGGAAGTAGATACAGGGCCTGAACCCAGAGACATAAACATGGTCTCCACCAGTACAGGGCCTGAACACAGAGACATAAACATGGTCTCCACCAGTACAGGGCCTGAACCCAGAGGCATAAACATGGTCTCCACCAGTTCATCTGTCTCTGGGGAGGTAGATACAGGGCCTGAACCCAGAGACATAAACATGGTCTCCACCAGTTCATCTGACTCTGGGGAAGTAGATACAGGGCCTGAACACAGAGGCATAAACATGGTCTCCACCAGTTCATCTGACTCTGGGGAAGTAGATACAGGGCCTGAACCCAGAGGCATAAACATGGTCTCCACCAGTTCATCTGACTCTGGGGAGGTAGATACAGGGCCTGAACCCAGAGGCATAAACATGGTCTCCACCAGTTCATCTGACTCTGGGGAAGTAGATACAGGGCCTGAACCCAGAGGCATAAACATGGTCTCCACCAGTTCATCTGACTCTGGGGAGGTAGATACAGGGCCTGAACCCAGAGGCATAAACATGGTCTCCACCAGTTCATCTGTCTCTGGGTTAGGTAGATACAGGGCCTGAACCCAGAGGCATAAACATGGTCTCCACCAGTACAGGGCCTGAACACAGAGACATAAACATGGTCTCCACCAGTTCATCTGTCTCTGGGGAGGTAGATACAGGGCCTGAACCCAGAGACATAAACATGGTCTCCACCAGTTCATCTGACTCTGGGGAAGTAGATACAGGGCCTCATTGCCAAAATACCCAACTATCCCTTTAAAGGCCCGGTGCAGTCGAAAACTGAAATATATCATTTCACACTATAAGGTGTTGGAATAATACTGTGAAAATGATGATAATGCCCCTTTAGTGTAAGATCTGTTTGAAAACACCGCCTGAAATGTTTGCCTGTTTTGTCCTGCCTGGTGACATCACCTGGCGGTAAATGAGTCAATAGACCAATAAGAGAGAGAGTTCCAAACCTCTCAGCCAATAACAGCTAGTTTTCTGTTTTCACTTCCTCCCTCAGACCCCTTCCAGACAGTCCTAGATAAATTCTTGCTAGAGAAACTGCCCTTGGCTAAGAAGCTATTTTCATGTATTTTTGACAATTTTTTATGTAAACCAATCACAGTAAGGTACTTAATTGTTCCCCAGAAATGATTTGATACTGAGATGAAAACGGCGACATCGGACCTTTTTAACATAATCTATTACTCCTGATGGTTTGGGTTTTATTTACCATTCTGTCTTTCTGTGTGTGTCAGTCTGTATCCCTAAGGAGAAGCGTCCTATCGCAGTCGTAGGAGATGTGGTGGGACGCGTCGCCATCATCGTGGTGAGTGGCTGGGGTCAGAGGTTAGGGAGGGTGAGGAAGGAGGTGTGACACAGCCAGGGCAGGACGGGTGTGTGTGTTAACGTGGTGTGTGTGTGTGTGTGTGTGTGTGTCAGGATGACATCATCGACGATGCGGTGGGTTTTGTGGCGGCAGCGGAGATTCTGAGGGAGAGGGGGGCGGGGCCGATCATCGCCATGGCAACACACGCCATCCTGTCCGCGGACGCTCCCAGAATCCTCCAGGAGTCAGCCATCAGTCAGGTAGGAGCCAGTAGGAGTGGGGGGGGGGGGGGTCTGTCAACTCAATATTAGGAAGGTGTTCTTAATGTTTGATATAGTCAGTGTATATTCAGAGAGAGAGAGAGAGTCTGTCTCTCTCTGTGTCTGTGTCTCTCTCTCTGTCTCTCTCTGTCTCTATCTCGGTCTCTCTCTCTCTCTCTCTCTCTCTCTCTCTCTCTCTCTCTCTGTGTCTCTGTGTCTCTCTCTCTCTCTCTCTCTCTCTCTCTCTCTCTCTCTCTCTCTCTCTGTGTCTCTGTGTCTCTCTCTCTCTCTCTCTGTCTCTCTCTCTCTCTCTCTCTCTCTCTCTCTCTCTCTCTCTCTCTCTCTCTCTCTCTCTCTCTCTCTCTCTCTCTGTCTCTGTCTCTCTCTCTCTCTCTCTCTCTCAAATTCAAGCTGCTTTATTGGCATGAAAAACATTGCGTCAATATTGCCAAAGCAACAATGTATACAATATACATTGTAATAAAATAATAAAGAATAACAAATAATATAAAATGGTAGTAAATAATACTTTTTAAAAAATAACAACAACAATAAAATGGTAACAGTCAATAGCAGAAATATATAATACATAGAAAAGGCTAAATATGGAAAATGAAACAAACTAATTTACATTTAGTCATTTAGCAGACGCTCTTATCCAGAGCCACTTACAGTTAGTGAGTGCATACATTTTCATACTGGCCCCCCGTGGGAATCGAACCCACAACCCTGGCGTTGCAAGCGCCATGCTCTACCAACTGATATATATATACACAACCGTTCAAAATTTTGGGGTCACTTACAAATATCCTTGTTTTCGAAAGAAAAGCAATTTTTCTGTCCATTAAAATAACATCAAATTGATCAGAATTACAGTGTAGACATTGTTAATGTTGTAAATGGCTATTGTAGCTCGAAACGGCTGATTTTTAATGGAATATCTACATAGGCGTACAGAGGCCCATTATCAGCAACCATCAGTCCTGTGTTCCAATGGCACGTTGTGTTTGCTAATCCAAGTTTATCATTTTAAAAGGCTAATTGATCATTAGAAAACCCTTTTGCAATTATGTTAGCACAGCTGAAAACTGTTGTGCTGATTAAAGAGTCAATAAAACTGGCCTTCTTGAGACTAGTTGAGTATCTGGAGCATCAGCAATTGTGGGTTCGATTACAGGATCAAAATGGCCAGAAACAAATAACTTTCTTCTGAAACTCGTCAGTCTATTCTTGTTCTGAGAAATGAAGGCTATTCAATGCGAGAAATTACCAAGAAACTGAAGATCTCGTACAACGCTGTGTACTACGCCCTTCACAGAACAGCGCAAACTGGCTCTAACCAGAATAGAAAGAGGAGTGGGAGGCCCCGGTGCACAACTGAGCAAGAGGACAAATACATTAGAGTGTCTAGTTTGAGAAACAGACGCCTCACAGGTCCTCAACTGGCAGCTTCATTAAATAGTACCCGCAAAACACCAGTCTCAACGTCAACAGTGAAGAGGCGACTCCGGGATGCTGACCTTCTAGGCAGAGTTGCAAAGAAAAAGCCATATCTCAGACTGGCCAATAAAAAGAAAAGATTAAGATGGGCAAAAGAACACAGACACCGGACAGAGGAAGATTGGAAAAAAGTGTTATGGACAGGCATATTGAAGTTTGAGGTGTTCGGATCACAAAGAAGAACATTTGGGCTAGTGTAAGAGTGGAGGTTGGGCCTGCTCACGGCCTGGGCTAGTGTAAGAGTGGAGGTTGGGCCTGTTCACGGCCTGGGCTAGTGTAAGAGTGGAGGTTGGGCCTGCTCACGGCCTGGGCTAGTGTAAGAGTGGAGGTTGGGGCCCGCTCACGGCCTGGGCTAGTGTAAGAGTGGAGGTTGGGCCCGCTCACTGCCTGGGCTAGTGTAAGAGTGGAGGTTGGGCCCGCTCACTGCCTGGGCTAGTGTAAGAGTGGAGGTTGGGCCTGTTCACTGCCTGGGCTAGTGTAAGAGTGGAGGTTGGGCCCGCTCACGGCCTGGGCTAGTGTAAGAGTGGAGGTTGGGCCTGTTCACGGCCTGGGCTAGTGTAAGAGTGGAGGTTGGGCCCGCTCACGGCCTGGGCTAGTGTAAGAGTGGAGGTTGGGGCCCGCTCACGGCCTGGGCTAGTGTAAGAGTGGAGGTTGGGCCTGCTCACTGCCTGGGCTAGTGTAAGAGTGGAGGTTGGGCCCGCTCACGGCCTGGGCTAGTGTAAGAGTGGAGGTTGGGCCTGTTCACGGCCTGGGCTAGTGTAAGAGTGGAGGTTGGGGCCGCTCACTGCCTGGGCTAGTGTAAGAGTGGAGGTTGGGCCCGCTCACGGCCTGGGCTAGTGTAAGAGTGGAGGTTGGGCCTGCTCACTGCCTGGGCTAGTGTAAGAGTGGAGGTTGGGCCTGCTCACGGCCTGGGCTAGTGTAAGAGTGGAGGTTGGGCCCGCTCACTGCCTGGGCTAGTGTAAGAGTGGAGGTTGGGCCTGCTCACGGCCTGGGCTAGTGTAAGAGTGGAGGTTGGGGCCTGCTCACGGCCTGGGCTAGTGTAAGAGTGGAGGTTGGGCCTGTTCACGGCCTGGGCTAGTGTAAGAGTGGAGGTTGGGCCTGTTCACTGCCTGGGCTAGTGTAAGAGTGGAGGTTGGGCCCGCTCACGGCCTGGGCTAGTGTAAGAGTGGAGGTTGGGCCTGTTCACGGCCTGGGCTAGTGTAAGAGTGGAGGTTGGGGCCTGCTCACTGCCTGGGCTAGTGTAAGAGTGGAGGTTGGGCCCGCTCACGGCCTGGGCTAGTGTAAGAGTGGAGGTTGGGCCCGCTCACGGCCTGGGCTAGTGTAAGAGTGGAGGTTGGGCCTGTTCACTGCCTGGGCTAGTGTAAGAGTGGAGGTTGGGGCCGCTCACTGCCTGGGCTAGTGTAAGAGTGGAGGTTGGGCCAGCTCACGGCCTGGGCTAGTGTAAGAGTGGAGGTTGGGGCCGCTCACTGCCTGGGCTAGTGTAAGAGTGGAGGTTGGGCCTGCTCACGGCCTGGGCTAGTGTAAGAGTGGAGGTTGGGCCTGCTCACTGCCTGGGCTAGTGTAAGAGTGGAGGTTGGGCCTGTTCACGGCCTGGGCTAGTGTAAGAGTGGAGGTTGGGGCCGCTCACTGCCTGGGCTAGTGTAAGAGTGGAGGTTGGGCCCGCTCACGGCCTGGGCTAGTGTAAGAGTGGAGGTTGGGCCTGTTCACGGCCTGGGCTAGTGTAAGAGTGGAGGTTGGGGCCTGCTCACTGCCTGGGCTAGTGTAAGAGTGGAGGTTGGGGCCCGCTCACGGCCTGGGCTAGTGTAAGAGTGGAGGTTGGGGCCTGCTCACGGCCTGGGCTAGTGTAAGAGTGGAGGTTGGGCCTGTTCACGGCCTGGGCTAGTGTAAGAGTGGAGGTTGGGGCCCGCTCACGGCCTGGGCTAGTGTAAGAGTGGAGGTTGGGCCTGCTCACTGCCTGGGCTAGTGTAAGAGTGGAGGTTGGGGCCCGCTCACGGCCTGGGCTAGTGTAAGAGTGGAGGTTGGGCCCGCTCACGGCCTGGGCTAGTGTAAGAGTGGAGGTTGGGCCTGTTCACGGCCTGGGCTAGTGTAAGAGTGGAGGTTGGGCCTGTTCACTGCCTGGGCTAGTGTAAGAGTGGAGGTTGGGCCCGCTCACTGCCTAGGCTAGTGTAAGAGTGGAGGTTGGGCCTGTTCACTGCCTGGGCTAGTGTAAGAGTGGAGGTTGGGCCCGCTCACTGCCTGGGCTAGTGTAAGAGTGGAGGTTGGGCCCGCTCACGGCCTGGGCTAGTGTAAGAGTGGAGGTTGGGCCTGTTCACGGCCTGGGCTAGTGTAAGAGTGGAGGTTGGGCCCGCTCACTGCCTGGGCTAGTGTAAGAGTGGAGGTTGGGCCTGCTCACTGCCTGGGCTAGTGTAAGAGTGGAGGTTGGGCCTGCTCACTGCCTGGGTTAGTGTAAGAGTGGAGGTTGGGCCCGCTCACGGCCTGGGCTAGTGTAAGAGTGGAGGTTGGGCCCGCTCACGGCCTGGGCTAGTGTAAGAGTGGAGGTTGGGCCTGTTCACGGCCTGGGCTAGTGTAAGAGTGGAGGTTGGGCCTGTTCACTGCCTGGGCTAGTGTAAGAGTGGAGGTTGGGCCCGCTCACTGCCTGGGCTAGTGTAAGAGTGGAGGTTGGGCCTGTTCACTGCCTGGGCTAGTGTAAGAGTGGAGGTTGGGCCCGCTCACTGCCTGGGCTAGTGTAAGAGTGGAGGTTGGGCCCGCTCACGGCCTGGGCTAGTGTAAGAGTGGAGGTTGGGCCTGTTCACGGCCTGGGCTAGTGTAAGAGTGGAGGTTGGGCCCGCTCACTGCCTGGGCTAGTGTAAGAGTGGAGGTTGGGCCTGCTCACTGCCTGGGCTAGTGTAAGAGTGGAGGTTGGGCCTGCTCACTGCCTGGGTTAGTGTAAGAGTGGAGGTTGGGCCCGCTCACGGCCTGGGCTAGTGTAAGAGTGGAGGTTGGGCCTGTTCACTGCCTGGGCTAGTGTAAGAGTGGAGGTTGGGCCCGCTCACGGCCTGGGCTAGTGTAAGAGTGGAGGTTGGGCCTGTTCACGGCCTGGGCTAGTGTAAGAGTGGAGGTTGGGGCCTGCTCACTGCCTGGGCTAGTGTAAGAGTGGAGGTTGGGCCCGCTCACGGCCTGGGCTAGTGTAAGAGTGGAGGTTGGGCCCGCTCACGGCCTGGGCTAGTGTAAGAGTGGAGGTTGGGCCTGTTCACTGCCTGGGCTAGTGTAAGAGTGGAGGTTGGGCCCGCTCACGGCCTGGGCTAGTGTAAGAGTGGAGGTTGGGCCTGTTCACGGCCTGGGCTAGTGTAAGAGTGGAGGTTGGGCCCGCTCACGGCCTGGGCTAGTGTAAGAGTGGAGGTTGGGCCTGGGCTAGTGTAAGAGTGGAGGTTGGGCCTGGGCTAGTGTAAGAGTGGAGGTTGGGCCCGCTCACTGCCTGGGCTAGTGTAAGAGTGGAGGTGGGGCCCGCTCACTGCCTGGGCTAGTGTAAGAGTGGAGGTGGGGCCTGTTCACGGCCTGGGCTAGTGTAAGAGTGGAGGTTGGGCCCGCTCACGGCCTGGGCTAGTAGTATAAGAGTGGAGGTTGAGCCCGCTCACGGCCTGGGCTAGTGTAAGAGTGGAGGTTGGGCCCGCTCACGGCCTGGGCTAGTGTAAGAGTGGAGGTTGGGCCTGCTCACGGCCTGGGCTAGTAGTATAAGAGTGGAGGTTGGGCCCGCTCACGGCCTGGGCTAGTGTAAGAGTGGAGGTTGGGCCCGCTCACTGCCTGGGCTAGTAGTATAAGAGTGGAGGTTGGGCCCGCTCACGGCCTGGGCTAGTGTAAGAGTGGAGGTTGGGCCCGCTCACTGCCTGGGCTAGTGTAAGAGTGGAGGTTGGGCCCGCTCACGGCCTGGGCTAGTGTAAGAGTGGAGGTTGGGCCCGCTCACTGCCTCGGCTAGTGTAAGAGTGGAGGTTGGGCCTGTTCACGGCCTGGGCTAGTGTAAGAGTGGAGGTTGGGCCTGTTCACGGCCTGGGCTAGTGTAAGAGTGGAGGTTGGGCCTGGGCTAGTGTAAGAGTGGAGGTTGGGCCCGCTCACTGCCTGGGCTAGTGTAAGAGTGGAGGTTGGGCCTGTTCACGGCCTGGGCTAGTGTAAGAGTGGAGGTTGGGCCTGTTCACGGCCTGGGCTAGTGTAAGAGTGGAGGTTGGGCCTGTTCACGGCCTGGGCTAGTGTAAGAGTGGAGGTTGGGCCTGTTCACGGCCTGGGCTAGTGTAAGAGTGGAGGTTGGGCCTGCTCACGGCCTGGGCTAGTGTAAGAGTGGAGGTTGGGCCTGTTCACGGCCTGGGCTAGTGTAAGAGTGGAGGTTGGGCCTGCTCACGGCCTGGGCTAGTGTAAGAGTGGAGGTTGGGCCCGCTCACTGCCTGGGCTAGTGTAAGAGTGGAGGTGGGGCCTGTTCACTGCCTGGGCTAGTGTAAGAGTGGAGGTTGGGCCTGTTCACGGCCTGGGCTAGTGTAAGAGTGGAGGTTGGGCCCGCTCACTGCCTGGGCTAGTGTAAGAGTGGAGGTGGGGCCTGTTCAATCAATTTTATTTTATATAGCCCTTCTTACATCAGCTAATATCTCGAAGTGCTGTACAGAAACCCAGCCTAAAACCCCAAACAGCTAGTAATGCAGGTGTAGAAGCACGGTGGCTAGGAAAAACTCCCTAGAAAGGCGAAAACCTAGGAAGAAACCTAGAGAGGAACCAGGCTATGAGGGGTGGCCAGTCCTCTTCTGGCTGTGCCGGGTGAAGATTATAACAGAACCATGCCAAGATGTTCAAAAATGTTCATAAGTGACAAGCATGGTCAAATAATAATCTGTTCACTGCCTGGGCTAGTGTAAGAGTGGAGGTTGGGCCTGTTCACGGCCTGGGCTAGTGTAAGAGTGGAGGTTGGGCCCGCTCACTGCCTGGGCTAGTGTAAGAGTGGAGGTTGGGCCTGGGCTAGTGTAAGAGTGGAGGTTGGGGCCGCTCACGGCCTGGGCTAGTGTAAGAGTGGAGGTTGGATCCGCTCACGGCCTGGGCTAGTGTAAGAGTGGAGGTTGGGGCCCGCTCACGGCCTGGGCTAGTGTAAGAGTGGAGGTTGGGCCTGCTCACGGCCTGGGCTAGTGTAAGAGTGGAGGTTGGGCCTGTTCACTGCCTGGCTAGTGTAAGAGTGGAGGTTGGGCCTGCTCACTGCCTGGGCTAGTGTAAGAGTGGAGGTTGGGCCCGCTCACGGCCTGGGCTAGTGTAAGAGTGGAGGTTGGGCCTGTTCACGGCCTGGGCTAGTGTAAGAGTGGAGGTTGGGCCTGCTCACGGCCTGGGCTAGTGTAAGAGTGGAGGTTGGGCCTGTTCACGGCCTGGGCTAGTGTAAGAGTGGAGGTTGGGCCTGTTCACGGCCTGGGCTAGTGTAAGAGTGGAGGTTGGGCCCGCTCACTGCCTGGGCTAGTGTAAGAGTGGAGGTTGGGCCCGTTCACTGCCTGGGCTAGTGTAAGAGTGGAGGTTGGGCCTGCTCACGGCCTGGGCTAGTGTAAGAGTGGAGGTTGGGCCTGTTCACTGCCTGGGCTAGTGTAAGAGTGGAGGTTGGGCCTGTTCACGGCCTGGGCTAGTGTAAGAGTGGAGGTTGGGCCTGTTCACTGCCTGGGCTAGTGTAAGAGTGGAGGTTGGGCCCGCTCACGGCCTGGGCTAGTGTAAGAGTGGAGGTTGGGCCCGCTCACGGCCTGGGCTAGTGTAAGAGTGGAGGTTGGGCCTGTTCACTGCCTGGGCTAGTGTAAGAGTGGAGGTGGGGCCTGTTCACGGCCTGGGCTAGTGTAAGAGTGGAGGTTGGGCCTGCTCACGGCCTGGGCTAGTGTAAGAGTGGAGGTTGGGCCTGCTCACGGCCTGGGCTAGTGTAAGAGTGGAGGTTGGGCCCGCTCACGGCCTGGGCTAGTGTAAGAGTGGAGGTTGGGCCCGCTCACGGCCTGGGCTAGTGTAAGAGTGGAGGTTGGGCCCGCTCACGGCCTGGGCTAGTGTAAGAGTGGAGGTTGGGCCTGGGCTAGTGTAAGAGTGGAGGTTGGGCCTGCTCACGGCCTGGGCTAGTGTAAGAGTGGAGGTTGGGCCCGCTCACTGCCTGGGCTAGTGTAAGAGTGGAGGTTGGGCCTGGGCTAGTGTAAGAGTGGAGGTTGGGCCCGCTCACGGCCTGGGCTAGTGTAAGAGTGGAGGTTGGGCCTGTTCACTGCCTGGGCTAGTGTAAGAGTGGAGGTTGGGCCTGTTCACTGCCTGGGCTAGTGTAAGAGTGGAGGTTGGGGCCGCTCACGGCCTGGGCTAGTGTAAGAGTGGAGGTTGGGCCCGCTCACTGCCTGGGCTAGTGTAAGAGTGGAGGTTGGGGCCGCTCACGGCCTGGGCTAGTGTAAGAGTGGAGGTTGGGCCTGTTCACGGCCTGGGCTAGTGTAAGAGTGGAGGTTGGGCCTGTTCACGGCCTGGGCTAGTGTAAGAGTGGAGGTTGGGCCTGCTCACTGCCTGGGCTAGTGTAAGAGTGGAGGTTGGGCCTGTTCACGGCCTGGGCTAGTGTAAGAGTGGAGGTTGGGCCCGCTCACGGCCTGGGCTAGTGTAAGAGTGGAGGTTGGGCCTGTTCACGGCCTGGGCTAGTGTAAGAGTGGAGGTTGGGCCTGTTCACGGCCTGGGCTAGTGTAAGAGTGGAGGTTGGGCCTGCTCACGGCCTGGGCTAGTGTAAGAGTGGAGGTTGGGCCCGCTCACGGCCTGGGCTAGTGTAAGAGTGGAGGTTGGGCCCGCTCACGGCCTGGGCTAGTGTAAGAGTGGAGGTTGGGCCTGCTCACGGCCTGGGCTAGTGTAAGAGTGGAGGTTGGGCCTGGGCTAGTGTAAGAGTGGAGGTTGGGCCCGCTCACGGCCTGGGCTAGTGTAAGAGTGGAGGTTGGGCCTGCTCACGGCCTGGGCTAGTGTAAGAGTGGAGGTTGGGCCCGCTCACTGCCTGGGCTAGTGTAAGAGTGGAGGTTGGATCCGCTCACTGCCTGGGCTAGTGTAAGAGTGGAGGTTGGGCCTGTTCACGGCCTGGGCTAGTGTAAGAGTGGAGGTTGGGCCTGCTCACGGCCTGGGCTAGTGTAAGAGTGGAGGTTGGGCCTGTTCACGGCCTGGGCTAGTGTAAGAGTGGAGGTTGGGCCTGCTCACTGCCTGGGCTAGTGTAAGAGTGGAGGTTGGGCCTGTTCACGGCCTGGGCTAGTGTAAGAGTGGAGGTTGGGCCTGTTCACTGCCTGGGCTAGTGTAAGAGTGGAGGTTGGGCCTGGGCTAGTGTAAGAGTGGAGGTTGGGCCTGTTCACGGCCTGGGCTAGTGTAAGAGTGGAGGTTGGGCCTGCTCACTGCCTGGGCTAGTGTAAGAGTGGAGGTTGGGCCCGCTCACTGCCTGGGCTAGTGTAAGAGTGGAGGTTGGGCCTGGGCTAGTGTAAGAGTGGAGGTTGGGCCTGGGCTAGTGTAAGAGTGGAGGTTGGGCCTGCTCACGGCCTGGGCTAGTGTAAGAGTGGAGGTGGGGCCCGCTCACGGCCTGGGCGTATGTGGGTCATTCTACAGATTCGGTGACATTTCAGTATTGTCAGTGTCCCAAGATGTACTAGTGTTATAACTTGTCAGAACATTTATCAAACTACACTTAAATTACAACATTTCAAAGTTTTACATGTTTTTAATATGGAGTAGAGAATATGATTTTAAACAGAGATGAATTTCAATACTTATATGTTTGCTTTTCTTAGGAGTATTAAGAATTTCGCCTGTCCCTATTGACCATCATGCAAATGGCGTGACTCATTTTGAGTACACAGTGTTAAATAATAATGCTTTTTTTTTGTTAAATTAATTGTATATGCCCCCTTATTATGCATAATCCATTTTCTCAGCATAAGACATTTTATTTTCTGAGAAATTCAGGCTTTTACCCCTGTCCTTGTATTTCTTTCAACCCCGTAACGTAACAATACCCCCACTCACAATTAAATAATGGTTTGATCCTGTGGACATCATTTATGAGGAAGTGACATCATACAAGTCTTCAGAGAAGCCTGGTGTGACAAGTGGTAAGCTGCTCTCTCACTTTTTATAAATATTTCATGTTTTTTAAGCACATATGGGCTTTGTCAATTTCAGGTATTCAACTCTGTTGGGGGGGGGGGAATTCATAGTTAAGATTTTACCAAGAATTGTTTTTATAGCTATGAAGTATAACAATGTATTTTGTTGAATAAGGCCATGTGGCACACTGCTAGCTGCTAGCATCCCGAATTAGCAACAGATTAGCACAAAATCTTCAACCCTGTCACATTCAACCCCATCACATTTTTCAATGTTACGGGGTTGAATGGCTGTTACAGGGTTGAATAGCTGTTAAATCTTAGCAATATTTAATGTATATTGCTTAATACCAATCATATTTTCTTGTTGAATGTTTGTTGTTTACGGTTTTACAGTATCAACTAAAAGTACGAGGAATTTTTGAAAATAATAACTTAAAAAAAGTGACAATTAATTTGTTCTCTCTCCTATATACATTGACATATTTAGGAGTATTATCTGCAAGTTCATGTTCATTTTACTACATAGTGATTAAAAGGATACAATATTTAGTAAGCAGGTCATTGCCGCAGGTCATTGCCGCTGGGCGGCAGGTAGCTTAGTGGGTAAGAGCGTTGGGCCAGTAACCGAAAGGTCGCTGGTTCTAATCCCCGAGCCGACTAGGTGAAAAATCTGTCGATGTGCCCTTGAGCAAGGCACTTAACCCTAATTGCTCCTGTAAGTCGCTCTGGATAAGAGCGTCTGCTAAATGACCAATTATTATTATTATTAATTTCAGATTCAACAATGGAAAAAACAGCAGCAGAAAGGAAACACACATAGAAAAGAACCCTAAAAAGAACCGCAGACAGGATGTTACATCCCAAATGCTCATACTCTGTACAGGGTCTTAGAGGAGAACAACACTGCCATCAAGCTTTACTTCATTGAAGACGAGGCCATCGAGAAAGCCGTCCAAGGTATGCCAGCCAATTTGCCAGTAGTTCCATCCACAATGCGGATCCACCAAGTTGTTTGTGTGGCTGCAAGGCAAATTGCCTACCGTGATGTAAGCTGTATGTGCACAGTCCACAACAAGAAACTGGAATGCCAGTGTTTCAATACACAACATTTCACATTTACCCCTAAAGTTACATCAGTCGTGTCACAGAGGGAGGTTGATTGGGCAAATCCAGACATATGCGGGAAATGGTGCGTGGCCAAATATGATGACGATTTTCTATCCCGGAATAATTCTAGCCACAGATGAATCCCATGTGCAGGTCAAATGCATGTGCTGTGCTGGACCAAATAGGTACTTCTGGCCACTTCTTGATGATATCCTGTGGTATCCATTTGAGGACATCTTGGAACACATTGATCCCCCTAAACCGGTGACTTCTAGGCACATGGAAATACAGAAGGAAGTGTGGGCTAGGCTCTCTCAGTAAAAATGGTGAACAAACCGTAGGCTTACCTATAGGTTATTAATGTTAAGATGTTTGCTTAATGTTCAAACATTCAAACAACACAGACATTCCTGCCATTACTCTGGATATTTTCTATGAAATCAATGAAATGTTGTAACTGTTGTTAGTTCATTAATGTGTTTTAATCTGTCTAGATTTCATCTTGATTGTTTAAACTTTAAAAAGCTATGTTGACAGTAGTTTAAAATGTTAAAAAATGGCAACATGTGACCTATATAGGTTATCAATGTTAAGATGTTTGCTCAATGTTCAAACAGACTCCTGCCATTATCAGATGGATATTTTTATGAAATCAATGAAATGTTGTTACTGTTATTAGTTCATTAATGTGTTTTACTCTGTCTAGCTTTCATCTAGATTCTTTAGATTTTAAAAGCTATGTTGACAGTAGGTTTAAAAATGTTTAAAATGTTTAATTAAATGGCAACATGTTAGTGATCTCAAAAGATAAAACATATGACACGTGATGCTTTTCACTCAACCCTGTTACATGATTTTCAACCCTGTTGCGGTGCATTCATCCCTGTTACGAGATTATTTAAAAAAAATTGTATTAAATAAACAAAATATAACATCAATAGTGTTTTTATTGTGTGTATTAAATCAGGGTAAATAAGGCTATTTCAATTTTGTCAGGAATTACGCAGCATTCTTGCACATTTCTTGCGAAAATGTGGAGTTAGATTAGACATTTCTTCATCGTAAACTGGAAAGGATGGTGCTGGTCAGTTTTTCTTGATTTTCTCTTTAATTACAATATGCCATTATTTACAAGGGACATCTAAACTGTGAGATTATGCCAGAAGCTGATCTCAAGCTTATTGGAAAAATGAATAGTTGAATAACAAAATGACTGTGACGGGGTTGAATTAAATTGGGACTTGTTTGAGAAAATAATACAGAATAATAACTTAATACTCTACATTGAGATGGGAAAAGGTATTTTCTATCAAGTACACACATTACTTTGTCACATCAAATAAAAAAAAGCTTAAGATTTTAATGTTCATTGTTTCATCCTCCTCAATCACAAAAGGCACCGAATCTGTAGAATGACCCATGTGACTGTCATGTTGAGGCCCTCTGCATGAGTGGGGGGGCATGGGGTGGGCAGGAGGGGCATATGACTGATCTGAGGGGGCCTGGTTGGGGTGAGGGTGTGGTTGGTTTGGGGGGTATTGATTGGTTGGGGTGAGGGTGTGGTTGGTTTGGGGGGTATTGATTGGTTGGGGTGAGGGTGTGGTTGGTTTGGGTGGTATTGATTGTTTGGGGTGAGGGTGTGGATGTGGCTGGATGTAGGTTCTCTCGACGGGGGTCATCTATGTGCAGGTCCGCAGGTCTGGGAGAGTAGGAGCATTTTAGTTTGCTCTGTTTGTTTGTTAATTCTTTCCCCTCTCCTTTCCTCTCTCTCTCTCTCTCTCTCTCTCTCCTCTCTGTCTCCCTTTCTCTCTCTCTCTCTCCTTTCCTCTCTGTCCTCTCTCTCTCTCTCTCTCTCTCTCTCTCTCTCTCTCTCTCTCTCTCTCTCTCTCTCTCTCTCTCTCTCTCTCTCTCTCTCTCTCTCTCTCTCTCTCTCTCTCTCTCTCTCTCTCTCTCTCTCTCTCTCTCTCTCTCTCTCTCTCTCTCTCTCTCTCTCTCTCTCCTCCTTTCCTCTCTCTCTCTCTCTGTGTCTCTCTCTGTCTCTCTCTCTCTCTCTCTCTCCTCCTTTCCTCTCTCTCTCTCTCCTCTCTCCCTCTCTCTCTCTCTCTCTCTCTCTCTCTCTCTCTCTCTCTGTGTCTCTCTCTGTCTCTCTCTCTCTCCTCTCTCTCTCCTCCTTTCCTCTCTCTCTCTCTCTCTCTCTCTCTCTCCTCCTTTCCTCTCTCTCCTTTCCTCTCTCTCTCTCTCTCTCTCTCTCTGTGTCTCTCTCTGTCTCTCTCTCTCTCCTCTCTCTCTCCTCCTTTCCTCTCTCTCTCTCTCCTCTCTCCTCTCCCTCTCTCTCTTCTCTCTCTCTCTCTCTCTTTTCTCCAGGTGGTGGTAACCAACACGATTCCCCACTCGTCCCAGAAGCTCCAGTGTTGTAAGATAAAGACGGTTGATGTTTCTCTGATCCTGTCTGAAGCTGTATGGAGGATCCACTGTGGAGAGTCGATATCTTATCTGTTCCATAACATAGGAGCTGACGACTGACACACACCACACACACACGCACGTTTATTTTCTGACAAAATAAAAAAATGTTGCCATTTGTTTAAGTTTGGTATTTGTGCAGCAGATGTTTTCCAGTGATGAGAGGTGTCCGTCCTCCTGGAGATTTTTACTCCCAACCCTGTTCCTGGAGAGCCGTCCTCCTGGAGGTTTTTACTCCAACCCTGTTCCTGGAGAGCCGTCCTCCTGGAGGTTTTTTACTTCAAGTAAAAACCTCCAGGAGGACGGCTCTCCAGGAACAGGGTTGGAGTTAAAACCTCCAGGAGGACGGCTCTCCAGGAACAGGGTTGGAGTTTCACAGCTGATTAGGGAACACATTGATTCCATTCCCTGTCCTCCTCTAGTTCCTCCCAGCAGCCTCCTCTGCTCTGTACGGTGCATGCTGTAATACCGTATCTATCCTGGTGTATATTACTGGCTCCTACATGCTGGACTATTAAACATCTGTCTGAATGCTGCTGTCTTTTATTCCAGTCAGGTTTAGTTTGGATTCCATCCACTGGCTTTGATTTGTTTGTTCTGTCGGCTGGATGATTGATGTTGATCTCTTCTCCTGCCTGACGTGGTGTGGTGTGGGTGTCTCTATGGTGTGTGTGTGTGTGTCTCTATGGTGTGTGTGTGTGTGTGTCTATGGTGTGTGTGTGTGTGTCTATGGTGTGTGTGTGTCTATGGTGTGTGTGTGTGTGTGTGTGTGTCTCTATGGTGTGTGTGTGTGTGTGTGTCTCTATGGTGTGTGTGTGTGTGTCTATTTGGTGTGTGTGTGTGTCTCTGGTGTGTGTGTGTGTGTCTCTATGGTGTGTGTGTGTGTGTCTCTATGGTGTGTTTGTGTCTATGGTGTGTGTGTGTGTGTCTCTATGGTGTGTGGTGTGTTTGTGTCTATGGTGTGTGTGTGTGTGTGTCTCTATGGTGTGTGTGTCTCTATGGTGTTTGTGTGTCTCTGGTGTGTGTGTGTGTGTGTCTCTATGGTGTGTGTGTGTCTCTATGGTGTGTGTGTGTCTGGTGTGTGTGTGTGTGTGTCTCTATGGTGTGTGTGTCTCTATGGTGTGTGTGTGTCTATGGTGTGTGTGTGTGTTTTTCTACGGTGTGTGTGATTGATGGGGATGGCAGAGTGTGTGTGTGTGTGTTTTTCACGGTGTGTGTGATTGATGGGGATGGCAGAGTGTGTGTGTGTGTGTTTTTCTACGGTGTGTGTGATTGATGGGGATGGCAGAGTGTGTGTGTGTGTGTGTGTGTGTTTTTCTACGGTGTGTGTGATTGATGGGGATGGCAGAGTGTGTGTGTGTGTCTACGGTGTGTGTGTTTGACGTCATAGAGACGCCACCATCTGTTTCTCTCGCTAAAAAACACCTGACCAACGGATGTCTGACCACAGCACTTTACACACACCAGATACACACACACACACACACACACACACACACCAGATACACACACACCAGACACACACACACCAGATACACACACACCAGATACACACGCACACACACACACCAGATACACACACACACACACACACCAGATACACACACACACACCAGATACACACGCACACACCAGACACACACACACTCACACACAACAGACACACACACACACACACACACTAAGGTGTGCTGTCGGACAGGCAGTGAGTTTGTTAGAATGAGTTAGAAAGCTAATGATTGTGTTAAAGGCTGTTGATGATTGACCCTCGATGTGTTTGTCTGCTGACCTTTGGTGAGAGGGTGTTGAGGGTGTTTGGCCTGGGTCCACTCTGCTCACAACAGCTTCCCATGTGACCTACAACCCACTCCATTATCCCCCAGCCAGCAGGCAGCGTGGTGAGAGGGTGTTGAGGGTGTTTGGCCTGGGTCCACTCTGCTCACAACAGCTTCCCATGTGACCTACAACCCACTCCATTATCCCCCAGCCAGCAGGCAGCGTGTCAGCGTGTCCCTCTAAACACACACACATTAGCAGAGGTGTTTAATCATCAAATCACACACAGGCCTGCCCCCTGTTCTCTCTCTCTCTCTGTCTCTCTCTCTCTCTGTCTCTCTCTCTCTCTCTCTCTCTCTCTCTCTCTCTCTCTCTCTCTCTCTCTCTCTCTCTCTCTCTCTCTCTCTCTCTCTCTCTCTCTCTGTCTCTCTCTCTCTCTCTCTCTCTCTCTCTCTCTCTCTCTCTCTGTCTCTCTCTCTCTCTGTCTCTCTCTCTCTCTCTCTCTCTCTCTCTCTCTCTCTCTCTCTCTCTCTCTCTCTCTCTCTCTCTCTCTCTCTTTCTTCTACTCATTCTCCATGGTGTGAGTGCAGCAGTGGTCCAGGTTTAGGGTTAGTGAACGGTGTGTGAAGCAGGGGTCCAGGTTTAGGGTTAGTGAACAGTGTGTGAAGCAGGGGTCCAGGTTTAGGGTTAGTGAACAGTGTGAGTGAAGCAGGGGTCCAGGTTTAGGGTTAGTGAACAGTGTGAGTGAAGCAGGGGTCCAGGTTTAGGGTTAGTGAACAGTGTGTGAAGCAGGGGTCCAGGTTTAGGGTTAGTGAACAGTGTGTGAAGCAGTGGTCAGGTTTAGGGTTAGTGAACAGTGTGTGAAGCAGGGGTCCAGGTTTAGGGTTAGTGAACAGTGTGTGAAGCAGGGGTCCAGGTTTAGGGTTAGTGAACAGTGTGTGAAGCAGTGGTCAGGTTTAAGGTTAGTGAACAGTGTGTGTATGTGTTAGTGTGGAGGGTTAATGGTCAGAGTTAATGTATGAGTCCAGTAGGTGTGTGTTAGTGTTAGGTGTTTGTTAGGGTTAGGTGTGTGTTAGGGCTAAGTGTGTGTAGCCGCGGTCAGTAAGTTAGTGTGTGTGTGTGTGTGTGTGTGTTCAGTGATGGCGTCAAACTCCACCACCCAGTTCTTTGCTCTGTCCCAGTCCTTCAGTATCTCTGACATCATCATCATCGCCGCTTACTTCCTGCTCAACGTAGCTGTCGGCATCTGGGTGAGACTACTGTCATACTGTCTGTCTCTTTAACCATGTGTCTGTCTGTCTCTGGGTGAGACTACTGTCATACTGTCTGTCTCTTTAACCATGTGTCTGTCTGTCTCTGGGTGAGACTACTGTCATACTGTCTGTCTCTTTAACCATGTGTCTGTCTGTCTCTGGGTGAGACTACTGTCATACTGTCTGTCTCTTTAACCATGTGTCTGTCTGTCTCTGGGTGAGACTACTGTCATACTGTCTGTCTCTTTAACCATGTGTCTGTCTGTCTCTTTAACCATGTGTCTGTCTGTCTCTTTAACCATGTGTCTGTCTGTCTCTGGGTGAGACTACTGTCATACTGTCTGTCTCTTTAACCATGTGTCTGTCTGTCTCTTTAACCATGTGTCTGTCTGTCTCTTTAACCATGTGTCTGTCTGTCTCTGGGTGAGACTACTGTCATACTGTCTGTCTCTTTAACCATGTGTCTGTCTGTCTCTTTAACCATGTGTCTGTCTGTCTCTTTAACCATGTGTCTGTCTGTCTCTGGGTGAGACTACTGTGGTCCTGTCTGTCCCTTTAACCATGTGTCTGTCTGTCTCTTTAACCATGTGTCTGTCTGTCTCTTTAACCATGTGTCTGTCTGTCTCTGGGTGAGACTACTGTGGTACTGTCTGTCTCTTTAACCATGTGTCTGTCTGTCTCTGGGTGAGACTACTGTCATACTGTCTGTCTCTTTAACCATGTGTCTGTCTGTCTCTGGGTGAGACTACTGTCATACTGTCTGTCTCTTTAACCATGTGTCTGTCTGTCTCTTTAACCATGTGTCTGTCTGTCTCTGGGTGAGACTACTGTCATACTGTCTGTCTCTTTAACCATGTGTCTGTCTGTCTCTGGGTGAGACTGGTGTGGTCCTGTCTGTCCCTTTAACCATGTGTCTGTCTGTCTCTGGGTGAGACTGGTGTGGTCCTGTCTGTCCCTTTAACCATGTGTCTATCTGTCTCTTTAACCATGTGTCTGTCTGTCTCTTTAACCATGTGTCTGTCTGTCTCTGGGTGAGACTACTGTCATACTGTCTGTCTCTTTAACCATGTGTCTGTCTGTCTCTGGGTGAGACTACTGTCATACTGTCTGTCTCTTTAACCATGTGTCTGTCTGTCTCTTTAACCATGTGTCTGTCTGTCTCTGGGTGAGACTACTGTCATACTGTCTGTCTCTTTAACCATGTGTCTGTCTGTCTCTGGGTGAGACTGGTGTGGTCCTGTCTGTCCCTTTAACCATGTGTCTGTCTGTCTCTGGGTGAGACTGGTGTGGTCCTGTCTGTCCCTTTAACCATGTGTCTGTCTGTCCCTTTAACCATGTGTCTATCTGTCTCTTTAACCATGTGTCTATCTGTCTCTTTAACCATGTGTCTGTCTGTCTCTTTAACCATGTGTCTGTCTGTCTCTTTAACCATGTGTCTGTCTCTTTAACCATGTGTCTGTCTGTCTCTTTAACCATGTGTCTGTCTGTCTCTTTAACCATGTGTCTGTCTGTCTCTTTAACCATGTGTCTGTCTGTCTCTTTAACCATGTGTCTGTCTGTCTCTGGGTGAGACTACTGTCATACTGTCTGTCTCTTTAACCATGTGTCTGTCTGTCTCTTTAACCATGTGTCTGTCTGTCTCTTTAACCATGTGTCTGTCTGTCTCTGGGTGAGACTACTGTGGTCCTGTCTGTCCCTTTAACCATGTGTCTGTCTGTCTCTTTAACCATGTGTCTGTCTGTCTCTTTAACCATGTGTCTGTCTGTCTCTGGGTGAGACTACTGTGGTCCTGTCTGTCCCTTTAACCATGTGTCTGTCTGTCTCTTTAACCATGTGTCTGTCTGTCCCTTTAACCATGTGTCTGTCTGTCTCTTTAACCATGTGTCTGTCTGTCTCTTTAACCATGTGTCTGTCTGTCTCTGGGTGAGACTACTGTCATACTGTCTGTCTCTTTAACCATGTGTCTGTCTGTCTCTGGGTGAGACTACTGTCATACTGTCTGTCTCTTTAACCATGTGTCTGTCTGTCTCTTTAACCATGTGTCTGTCTGTCTCTGGGTGAGACTACTGTGGTACTGTCTGTCTCTTTAACCATGTGTCTGTCTGTCTCTTTAACCATGTGTCTGTCTGTCTCTTTAACCATGTGTCTGTCTGTCTCTGGGTGAGATTACTGTGGTACTGTCTGTATCTTTAACCATGTGTCTGTCTGTCTCTTTAACCATGTGTCTGTCTGTCTCTTTAACCATGTGTCTGTCTGTCTCTTTAACCATGTGCCTGTCTGTCTCTGGGTGAGACTACTGTGGTCCTGTCTGTCTCTTTAACCATGTGTCTGTCTGTCTCTTTAACCATGTGTCTGTCTCTTTAACCATGTGTCTGTCTGTCTCTTTAACCATGTGTCTGTCTGTCTCTGGGTGAGACTACTGTGGTCCTGTCTGTCTCTTTAACCATGTGTCTGTCTGTCTCTTTAACCATGTGTCTGTCTGTCTCTGGGTGAGACTACTGTGGTACTGTCTGTCTCTTTAACCATGTGTCTGTCTGTCTCTTTAACCATGTGTCTGTCTGTCTCTGGGTGAGATTACTGTGGTACTGTCTGTCTCTTTAACCATGTGTCTGTCTGTCTCTTTAACCATGTGTCTGTCTGTCTCTGGGTGAGACTACTGTGGTACTGTCTGTCTCTTTAACCATGTGTCTGTCTGTCTCTTTAACCATGTGTCTGTCTGTCTCTTTAACCATGTGTCTGTCTGTCTCTTTAACCATGTGTCTGTCTGTCTCTTTAACCATGTGTCTGTCTGTCTCTTTAACCATGTGTCTGTCTGTCTCTGGGTGAGACTACTGTGGTACTGTCTGTCTCTTTAACGATGTGTCTGTCTGTCTGGTGTAGAGTTGGTCATGCTAGCCAATGCTGTTAATAGTTATAGTGGAGGATTGGTAACTAATGGTGTTACTTAATAAGTAACTGTTACTACTAAGACAACTCTGTAGTGGAGGATTTAGTTTGTTTGGATGTTGTATATATGTGTATATATATACTCTGTCTGGTGTGTGACTCTGTGTAACTATGGAACTCTGTCTGGTGTGTGACTCTGTGTAACTATGGAACTCTGTCTGGTGTGTGTGACTCTGTGTAACTATGGAACTCTGTCTGGTGTGTGACTCTGTGTAACTATGGAACTCTGTCTGGTGTGTGACTCTGTGTAACTATGGAACTCTGTCTGGTGTGTGACTCTGTGTAACTATGGAACTCTGTCTGGTGTGTGACTCTGTGTAACTATGGAACTCTGTCTGGTGTGTGTGACTCTGTGTAACTATGGAACTCTGTCTGGTGTGTGACTCTGTGTAACTATGGAACTCTGTGTAACTATGGAACTCTGTCTGGTGTGTGACTCTGTGTAACTATGGAACTCTGTGTAACTATGGACCTCTGTCTGGTGTGTCTGTCAGTCGTCGTGCAGGGTCAGCAGGAACACACTGAGTGGATACTTCCTGGCTGGGAGAGACATGGCCTGGTGGCCGGTGAGTCTGACTGGGAGAGTGTGTGTGTATCTGTTTGGCCGGTGAGTGGGTCAATCTCACAGTCTGTTACATCTGCTGTTGATCTCAAAAAGTCATGCCTTTCCTGCACTTCTTGTGGAAGATCGGAGCCTCTCTGTTTACCAGTTGTGTGTGTGTGTGTGTGTGTGTGTGTGTGTGTGTGTGTGTCTGTGTGTCTGTGTGTGTGTGTGTGTGTGTGTGTGTGTGTGTGTGTCTGTGTTTATGTGTAGATCGGAGCCTCTCTGTTTGCCAGTAGCGAGGGCTCTGGTCTGTTCATCGGTCTGGCAGGAACTGGAGCCGCTGGAGGCATCGCTGTGGCTGGCTTCGAATGGAATGTAAGACACAGTTACACACACAGTTACACACACAGTTACACACAGTTACACACACAGTTACACACAGTT
This sequence comes from Coregonus clupeaformis, assembly GCF_020615455.1. Lineage (NCBI taxonomy): Eukaryota > Metazoa > Chordata > Actinopteri > Salmoniformes > Salmonidae > Coregonus > Coregonus clupeaformis. The sequence goes on from NW_025534651.1 coordinate 135,757, forward strand.
ACACACAGTTACACACAGTTACACACACAGTTACACACAGTTACACACACACACAGTTACACACAGTTACACACAGTTATACACAGTTATACACACAGTTACACACAGTTATACACAGTTATACACACAGTTACACACAGTTACACACAGTTATACACACAGTTACACACAGTTACACACAGTTATACACACAGTTACACACAGTTACACACAGTTATACACACAGTTACACACAGTTACACACACACACAGTTACACACAGTTACACACAGTTATACACAGTTATACACACAGTTACACACAGTTACACACAGTTACACACAGTTATACACACAGTTACACACAGTTACACACACAGTTACACACAGTTACACACACAGTTACACACACAGTTATACACACAGTTACACACACAGTTACACACACAGTTATACACACAGTTACACACACACACAGTTACACACAGTTACACACAGTTACACACAGTTATACACACAGTTACACACAGTTACACACAGTTACACACACAGTTACACACAGTTACACACACAGTTACACACAGTTACACACACAGTTACACACAGTTACACACAGTTACACACACAGTTACACACAGTTACACACAGTTACACACAGTTACACACACAGTTACACACAGTTACACACACAGTTACACACAGTTACACACACAGTTACACACAGTTACACACACAGTTACACACACAGTTACACACAGTTACACACAGTTATACACACAGTTACACACACAGTTACACACAGTTACACACAGTTACACACACAGTTATACACACAGTTACACACAGTTACACACAGTTATACACACAGTTACACACAGTTACACACAGTTACACACACAGTTACACACAGTTACACACACAGTTACACACACAGTTACAGTGGGGGAAAAGTATTTAGTCAGCCACCAATGGTCCAAGTTCTCCCACTTAAAAAGATGAGACCAATGGTCCAAGTTCTCCCACTTAAAAAGATGAGACCAATGGTCCAAGTTCTCCCACTTAAAAAGATGAGACCAATGGTCCAAGTTCTCCCACTTAAAAAGATGAGACCAATGGTCCAAGTTCTCCCACTTAAAAAGATGAGACCAATGGTCCAAGTTCTCCCACTTAAAAAGATGAGACCAATGGTCCAAGTTCTCCCACTTAAAAAGATGAGAGAGGCCTGTAATTTTCATCATAGGTACACGTCAACTATGACAGACAAAATGAGAGAGAAAAAAATCCAGAAAATCACATTGTAGGATTTTTAATAAATTTATTTGCAAATTATGGTGGTAAATAAGTATTGAATGTATCTAACAGCACCCCTGTCTCTATGTCTAGCCCCTCTATCTGATGCTGTCTGGTCCTAAAGAGGATGACGTTGTTGCCGCCCGTAGCATTGAAGGCAAGGGAAGCCAGCGAGCGTTTGGCCTCCCATGATTTAAAGAAAGTATAGAAATTAGCCAATCAGCGTTGAGCTCAACTGTGAATGGTCCTGGCACACCAAAAACAAAGTGTCCAGGGAAGGATTTGGCTTCAGCCCTTTCACATCGCATCAAGAGAGAAACGGCATCGACAGAAACAACTTGAATTGTTCCATCTCCTTGTGGTGTTCTCCTCCGGTGGCTAGCTAGCTAGCGAGCTCAAATGGTCCCTTTCCTAAATTAGCCATGGATGGAGATAGGGATTTTGGACTTTAATTCTTCGTACTGGCGAATGACTATAACGGCGATTCTGATCCAACCATTCATTCATACATTGTTGAATGGAAGTTCGGCTAGCGAGCATTATAGCCAGGTAGCCGAGGACAACAACAACTAAGAGCGTGTGACAGAGTGATAGACCGTTTCATCAACATGAAAGACAGGAGGATATCATTGGTGTTTCTCTACTAGTAGGGGGAGTCTACATGAAAGACAGGAGGATATCATTGGTGTTTCTCTACTAGTAGGGGGAGTCAACATGAAAGACAGGAGGATATCATTGGTGTTTCTCTACTAGTAGGGGGAGTCAACATGAAAGACAGGAGGATATCATTGGTGTTTCTCTACCAGTAGGGGGAGTCAACATGAAAGACAGGAGGATATCATTGGTGTTTCTCTACTAGTAGGGGAGTCAACATGAAAGACAGGAGGATATCATTGGTGTTTCTCTACTAGTAGGGGGAGTCAACATGAAAGACAGGAGGATATCATTGGTGTTTCTCTACTAGTAGGGGGAGTCAACATGAAAGACAGGAGGATATCATTGGTGTTTCTCTACTAGTAGGGGGAGTCAACATGAAAGACAGGAGGATATCATTGGTGTTTCTCTACTAGTAGGGTGAGTCAACATGAAAGACAGGAGGATATCATTGGTGTTTCTCTACAAGTAGGGGGAGTCAACATGAAAGACAGGAGGATATCATTGGTGTTTCTCTACTAGTAGGGGGAGTCAACATGAAAGACAGGAGGATATCATTGGTGTTTCTCTACTAGTAGGGGGAGTCAACATGAAAGACAGGAGGATATCATTGGTGTTTCTCTACTAGTAGGGGAGTCAACATGAAAGACAGGAGGATATCATTGGTGTTTCTCTACTAGTAGGGGGAGTCAACATGAAAGACAGGAGGATATCATTGGTGTTTCTCTACTAGTAGGGGGAGTCAACATGAAAGACAGGAGGATATCATTGGTGTTTCTCTACTAGTAGGGGGAGTCTACAGGTTTTTCTACATGCACGAACACACACACACACACACACACACACACACACACACACACACACAGAAATCAGAACCATGGATAGTCACATCATATTTAGTTTCCGTTGATTGGACTAAATAGTTGTAGGTATCTTTTAGTTGTCACTCTATTAGACTAAGCAGAGGTGATTAGATGATGTTGAAGTGGTGATAGTGTTTCAGCCAGCCGGCTAATTTTCAACCACAGTCCCTGGGAAGGTTATTAAAAACCATTACAATACAGACAAACAATGAGCAGTGAACATCATGCAGAGAAACATAGGACAAGCAACACGTAGCACACAGACAGAGAAACATAGGACAAGCAACACGTAGCACACAGACAGAGAAACATAGGACAAGCAACACGTAGCACACAGACAGAGAAACATAGGACAAGCAACACGTAGCACACAGACAGAGAAACATAGGACAAGCAACACGTAGCACACAGACAGAGAAACACAGGACAAGCAACACGTAGCAGACAGACAGAGAAACATAGGACAAGCAACACGTAGCAGACAGACAGAGAAACATAGGACAAGCAACACGTAGCACACAGACAGAGAAACATAGGACAAGCAACACGTAGCACACAGACAGAGAAACATAGGACAAGCAACACGTAGCACACAGACAGAGAAACATAGGACAAGCAACACGTAGCACACAGACAGAGAAACACAGGACAAGCAACACGTAGCAGACAGACAGAGAAACACAGGACAAGCAACACGTAGCACACAGACAGAGAAACATAGGACAAGCAACACGTAGCACACAGACGGAGAAACATAGGACAAGCAACACGTAGCACTCAGACAGAGTAACATAGGACAAGCAACACGTAGCACGCAGACAGAGTAACATAGGACAAGCAACACGTAGCACACAGACAGAGTAACATAGGACAAGCAACACGTAGCAGACAGACAGAGTAACATAGGACAAGCAACACGTAGCACACAGACAGAGAAACATAGGACAAGCAACACGTAGCACACAGACAGAGTAACATAGGACAAGCAACACGTAGCACACAGACAGAGAAACATAGGACAAGCAACACGTAGCACACAGACAGAGAAACATAGGACAAGCAACACGTAGCACACAGACAGAGAAACATAGGACAAGCAACACGTAGCACACAGACAGAGAAACATAGGACAAGCAACACGTAGCACACAGACAGAGAAACATAGGACAAGCAACACGTAGCACACAGACAGAGAAACACAGGACAAGCAACACGTAGCAGACAGACAGAGAAACATAGGACAAGCAACACGTAGCAGACAGACAGAGAAACATAGGACAAGCAACACGTAGCACACAGACAGAGAAACATAGGACAAGCAACACGTAGCAGACAGACAGAGAAACACAGGACAAGCAACACGTAGCACACAGACAGAGAAACATAGGACAAGCAACACGTAGCACACAGACAGAGAAACATAGGACAAGCAACACGTAGCACACAGACAGAGAAACATAGGACAAGCAACACGTAGCAGACAGACAGAGTAACATAGGACAAGCAACACATAGCACACAGACAGAGAAACATAGGACAAGCAACACGTAGCACACAGACGGAGAAACATAGGACAAGCAACACGTAGCACTCAGAGAGAGTAACATAGGACAAGCAACACGTAGCACGCAGACAGAGTAACATAGGACAAGCAACACGTAGCACACAGACAGAGTAACATAGGACAAGCAACACGTAGCAGACAGACAGAGTAACATAGGACAAGCAACACGTAGCACACAGACAGAGAAACATAGGACAAGCAACACGTAGCACACAGACAGAGTAACATAGGACAAGCAACACGTAGCACACAGACAGAGAAACATAGGACAAGCAACACGTAGCACACAGACAGAGAAACATAGGACAAGCAACACGTAGCACACAGACAGAGAAACATAGGACAAGCAACACGTAGCACACAGACAGAGAAACATAGGACAAGCAACACGTAGCAGACAGACAGAGTAACATAGGACAAGCAACACGTAGCACACAGACAGAGAAACATAGGACAAGCAACACGTAGCACACAGACAGAGAAACATAGGACAAGCAACACGTAGCACACAGACAGAGAAACATAGGACAAGCAACACGTAGCACACAGACAGAGAAACATAGGACAAGCAACACGTAGCACACAGACAGAGAAACATAGGACAAGCAACACGTAGCACACAGACAGAGAAACATAGGACAAGCAACACGTAGCACACAGACAGAGAAACATAGGACAAGCAACACGTAGCACACAGACAGAGAAACATAGGACAAGCAACACGTAGCACACAGACAGAGAAACATAGGACAAGCAACACGTAGCACACAGACAGAGAAACATAGGACAAGCAACACGTAGCACACAGACAGAGAAACATAGGACAAGCAACACGTAGCACACAGACAGAGAAACATAGGACAAGCAACACGTAGCACACAGACAGAGAAACATAGGACAAGCAACACGTAGCACACAGACAGAGAAACATAGGACAAGCAACACGTAGCACACAGACAGAGAAACATAGGACAAGCAACACGTAGCACACAGACAGAGAAACATAGGACAAGCAACACGTAGCACACAGACAGAGAAACATAGGACAAGCAACACGTAGCACACAGACAGAGAAACATAGGACAAGCAACACGTAGCACACAGACAGAGAAACATAGGACAAGCAACACGTAGCACACAGACAGAGAAACACAGGACAAGCAACACGTAGCAGACAGACAGAGAAACATAGGACAAGCAACACGTAGCAGACAGACAGAGAAACATAGGACAAGCAACACGTAGCACACAGACAGAGAAACATAGGACAAGCAACACGTAGCACACAGACAGATAAACATAGGACAAGCAACACGTAGCACACAGACAGAGAAACATAGGACAAGCAACACGTAGCACACAGACAGAGAAACACAGGACAAGCAACACGTAGCAGACAGACAGAGAAACACAGGACAAGCAACACGTAGCACACAGACAGAGAAACATAGGACAAGCAACACGTAGCACACAGACAGAGAAACATAGGACAAGCAACACGTAGCACACAGACAGAGAAACATAGGACAAGCAACACGTAGCAGACAGACAGAGTAACATAGGACAAGCAACACGTAGCACACAGACAGAGAAACATAGGACAAGCAACACGTAGCACACAGACGGAGAAACATAGGACAAGCAACACGTAGCACTCAGACAGAGTAACATAGGACAAGCAACACGTAGCACGCAGACAGAGTAACATAGGACAAGCAACACGTAGCACACAGACAGAGTAACATAGGACAAGCAACACGTAGCAGACAGACAGAGTAACATAGGACAAGCAACACGTAGCACACAGACAGAGAAACATAGGACAAGCAACACGTAGCACACAGACAGAGTAACATAGGACAAGCAACACGTAGCACACAGACAGAGAAACATAGGACAAGCAACACGTAGCACACAGACAGAGAAACATAGGACAAGCAACACGTAGCACACAGACAGAGAAACATAGGACAAGCAACACGTAGCACACAGACAGAGAAACATAGGACAAGCAACACGTAGCACACAGACAGAGAAACACAGGACAAGCAACACGTAGCACACAGACAGAGAAACATAGGACAAGCAACACGTAGCACACAGACAGAGAAACATAGGACAAGCAACACGTAGCACACAGACAGAGAAACATAGGACAAGCAACACGTAGCACACAGACAGAGAAACATAGGACAAGCAACACGTAGCACACAGACAGAGAAACATAGGACAAGCAACACGTAGCACACAGACAGAGAAACATAGGACAAGCAACACGTAGCACACAGACAGAGAAACATAGGACAAGCAACACGTAGCACACAGACAGAGAAACATAGGACAAGCAACACGTAGCACACAGACAGAGAAACATAGGACAAGCAACACGTAGCACACAGACAGAGAAACATAGGACAAGCAACACGTAGCACACAGACAGAGAAACACAGGACAAGCAACACGTAGCAGACAGACAGAGAAACATAGGACAAGCAACACGTAGCAGACAGACAGAGAAACATAGGACAAGCAACACGTAGCACACAGACAGAGAAACATAGGACAAGCAACACGTAGCACACAGACAGATAAACATAGGACAAGCAACACGTAGCACACAGACAGAGAAACATAGGACAAGCAACACGTAGCACACAGACAGAGAAACACAGGACAAGCAACACGTAGCAGACAGACAGAGAAACACAGGACAAGCAACACGTAGCACACAGACAGAGAAACATAGGACAAGCAACACGTAGCACACAGACAGAGAAACATAGGACAAGCAACACGTAGCACACAGACAGAGAAACATAGGACAAGCAACACGTAGCAGACAGACAGAGTAACATAGGACAAGCAACACGTAGCACACAGACAGAGAAACATAGGACAAGCAACACGTAGCACACAGACGGAGAAACATAGGACAAGCAACACGTAGCACTCAGACAGAGTAACATAGGACAAGCAACACGTAGCACGCAGACAGAGTAACATAGGACAAGCAACACGTAGCACACAGACAGAGTAACATAGGACAAGCAACACGTAGCAGACAGACAGAGTAACATAGGACAAGCAACACGTAGCACACAGACAGAGAAACATAGGACAAGCAACACGTAGCACACAGACAGAGTAACATAGGACAAGCAACACGTAGCACACAGACAGAGAAACATAGGACAAGCAACACGTAGCACACAGACAGAGAAACATAGGACAAGCAACACGTAGCACACAGACAGAGAAACATAGGACAAGCAACACGTAGCACACAGACAGAGAAACATAGGACAAGCAACACGTAGCACACAGACAGAGAAACATAGGACAAGCAACACGTAGCACACAGACAGAGAAACACAGGACAAGCAACACGTAGCAGACAGACAGAGAAACATAGGACAAGCAACACGTAGCAGACAGACAGAGAAACATAGGACAAGCAACACGTAGCACACAGACAGAGAAACATAGGACAAGCAACACGTAGCACACAGACAGAGAAACATAGGACAAGCAACACGTAGCACACAGACAGAGAAACATAGGACAAGCAACACGTAGCACACAGACAGAGAAACACAGGACAAGCAACACGTAGCAGACAGACAGAGAAACACAGGACAAGCAACACGTAGCACACAGACAGAGAAACATAGGACAAGCAACACGTAGCACACAGACAGAGAAACATAGGACAAGCAACACGTAGCACACAGACAGAGAAACATAGGACAAGCAACACGTAGCAGACAGACAGAGTAACATAGGACAAGCAACACGTAGCACACAGACAGAGAAACATAGGACAAGCAACACGTAGCACACAGACGGAGAAACATAGGACAAGCAACACGTAGCACTCAGAGAGAGTAACATAGGACAAGCAACACGTAGCACGCAGACAGAGTAACATAGGACAAGCAACACGTAGCACACAGACAGAGTAACATAGGACAAGCAACACATAGCAGACAGACAGAGTAACATAGGACAAGCAACACGTAGCACACAGACAGAGAAACATAGGACAAGCAACACGTAGCAGACAGACAGAGTAACATAGGACAAGCAACACGTAGCACACAGACAGAGAAACATAGGACAAGCAACACGTAGCACACAGACAGAGAAACATAGGACAAGCAACATGTAGCACACAGACAGAGAAACATAGGACAAGCAACACGTAGCACACAGACAGAGAAACATAGGACAAGCAACACGTAGCACACAGACAGAGAAACATAGGACAAGCAACACGTAGCACACAGACAGAGAAACATAGGACAAGCAACACGTAGCACGCAGACAGAGAAACATAGGACAAGCAACACGTAGCACGCAGACAGAGAAACATAGGACAAGCAACACGTAGCACGCAGACAGAGAAACATAGGACAAGCAACACGTAGCACGCAGACAGAGTAACATAGGACAAGCAACACGTAGCACGCAGACAGAGTAACATAGGACAAGCAACACGTAGCACGCAGACAGAGTAACATAGGACAAGCAACACGTAGCAGACAGACAGAGTAACATAGGACAAGCAACACGTAGCACACAGACAGAGAAACATAGGACAAGCAACACGTAGCACACAGACAGAGAAACATAGGACAAGCAACACGTAGCACACAGACAGAGAAACATAGGACAAGCAACACGTAGCACACAGACAGAGAAACATAGGACAAGCAACACGTAGCACACAGACAGAGAAACACAGGACAAGCAACACGTAGCAGACAGACAGAGAAACATAGGACAAGCAACACGTAGCACACAGACAGAGAAACATAGGACAAGCAACACGTAGCACACAGACAGAGAAACATAGGACAAGCAACACGTAGCACACAGACAGAGAAACACAGGACAAGCAACACGTAGCAGACAGACAGAGAAACACAGGACAAGCAACACGTAGCACACAGACAGAGAAACATAGGACAAGCAACACGTAGCACACAGACAGAGAAACATAGGACAAGCAACACGTAGCACACAGACAGAGAAACATAGGACAAGCAACACGTAGCACACAGACAGAGAAACATAGGACAAGCAACACGTAGCAGACAGACAGAGTAACATAGGACAAGCAACACGTAGCACACAGACGGAGAAACATAGGACAAGCAACACGTAGCACACAGACGGAGAAACATAGGACAAGCAACACGTAGCACTCAGAGAGAGTAACATAGGACAAGCAACACGTAGCACGCAGACAGCGTAACATAGGACAAGCAACACGTAGCACGCAGACAGAGTAACATAGGACAAGCAACACGTAGCAGACAGACAGAGTAACATAGGACAAGCAACACGTAGCACACAGACAGAGAAACATAGGACAAGCAACACGTAGCACACAGACAGAGTAACATAGGACAAGCAACACGTAGCACACAGACAGAGAAACATAGGACAAGCAACACGTAGCACACAGACAGAGAAACATAGGACAAGCAACACGTAGCACACAGACAGAGAAACATAGGACAAGCAACACGTAGCACACAGACAGAGAAACATAGGACAAGCAACACGTAGCACACAGACAGAGAAACATAGGACAAGCAACACGTAGCACACAGACAGAGAAACATAGGACAAGCAACACGTAGCAGACAGACAGACAGAGAAGACAGGACCAAACACTACAGCATGAGGCCAGACCATTTGGGACCAGACCCAACTCAAACTAAACACTACAGCATCAGGCCAGACCATTTGGGACCAGACCCAACTCAAACCAAACACTACAGCATGAGGCCAGACCATTTGGGACCAGACCCAACTCAAACCAAACACTACAGCATGAGGCCAGACCATTTGGGACCAGACCCAACTCAAACCAAACACTACAGCATGAGGCCAGACCATTTGGGACCAGACCCAACTCAAACCAAACACTACAGCATGAGGCCAGACCATTTGGGACCAGACCCAACTCAAACCAAACACTACAGCATGAGGCCAGACCATTTGGGACCAGACCCAACTCAAACCAAACACTACAGCATGAGGCCAGACCATTTGGGACCAGACCCAACTCAAACTAAACACTACAGCATCAGGCCAGACCATTTGGGACCAGACCCAACTCAAACCAAACACTACAGCATTAGGCCAGACCATTTGGGACCTGACCCAACTCAAACCAAACACTACAGCATGAGGCCAGACCATTTGGGACCAGACCCAACTCAAACCAAACACTACAGCATGAGGCCAGACCATTTGGACCAGACCCAACTCAAACTAAACACTACAGCATGAGGCCAGACCATTTGGGACCAGACCCAACTCAAACCAAACACTACAGCATGAGGCCAGACCATTTGTGACCAGACCCAACTCAAACCAAACACTACAGCATGAGGCCAGACCATTTGGGACCAGACCCAACTCAAACCAAACACTACAGCATGAGGCCAGACCATTTGGGACCAGACCCAACTCAAACCAAACACAACAGCATGAGGCCAGACCATTTGGGACCAGACCCAACTCAAATCAAACACTACAGCATGAGGCCAGACCATTTGGGACCAGACCCAACTCAAACCAAACACTACAGCATGAGGCTAAACCATTTGGGACCAGACCCAACTCAAACCAAACACTACAGCATGAGGCCAGACCATTTGGGACCAGACCCATCTCAAACCAAACATTTGGTCCCAAATGGTCTGGCCTCATGCTGTAGTGTTTGGTTTGAGTTGGGTCTGGTCCCAAATGGTCTGGCCTCATGCTGTTGTGTTTGTTTTGAGTTGGGTCTGGTCCCAAATGGTACCCTATTCCCTATATATTGTACTACAGTTGACCAGAGCCCAGATCTCATATGAACTGTATTGATTCATTTTTAAATATAGATATATTTGTAAATATTGATGTCACAAATGTATTATTTGTACAGTTCTTTATTAAACATGTAATTATTAGTCACATTTGACTGTGTACAACCTGGCAGTGCAACATCTTTTTGTGAGAGTCAGGTGGATATATCTCGTTTTGCTACGTCTTTCTGTGAGAGTCAGGTGGATATATCTCGTTTTGCTACATCTTTCTGTGAGAGTCAGGTGGATATATCTCGTTTTGCTACGTCTTTCTGTGAGAGTCGGGTGGATATATCTAGTTTTGCTACGTCTTTCTGTGAGAGTCAGGTGGATATATCTCGTTTTGCTACGTCTTTCTGTGAGAGTCAGGTGGATATATCTCGTTTTGCTACGTCTTTCTGTGAGAGTCAGGTGGATATATCTCGTTTTGCTACGTCTTTCTGTAAGAGTCAGGTGGATATATCTCGTTTTGCTACGTCTTTCTGTGAGAGTCAGGTGGATATATCTCGTTTTGCTATGTCTTTCTGTGAGAGTCAGGTGGATATATCTCGTTTTGCTATGTCTTTCTGTGAGAGTCAGGTGGATATATCTCGTTTTGCTACGTCTTTCTGTGAGAGTCAGGTGGATATATCTCGTTTTGCTACGTCTTTCTGTGAGAGTCAGGTGGATATATCTCGTTTTGCTACGTCTTTCTGTGAGAGTCGGGTGGATATATCTCGTTTTGCTACGTCTTTCTGTGAGAGTCAGGTGGATATATCTCGTTTTGCTACGTCTTTCTGTGAGAGTCAGGTGGATATATCTCGTTTTGCTACGTCTTTCTGTGAGAGTCAGGTGGATATATCTCGTTTTGCTACGTCTTTCTGTGAGAGTCAGGTGGATATATCTCGTTTTGCTACGTCTTTCTGTGAGAGTCAGGTGGATATATCTTGTTTTGCTACGTCTTTCTGTGAGAGTCAGGTGGATATATCTCGTTTTGCTACGTCTTTCTGTGAGAGTCAGGTGGATATATCTCGTTTTGCAACATCTTTCTGTGAGAGTCAGGTGGATATATCTCGTTTTGCAACATATTTTTGTGAGAGTCAGGTGGATATATCTCGTTTTGCTACGTCTTTCTGTGAGAGTCAGGTGGATATATCTCGTTTTGCTACGTCTTTCTGTGAGAGTCAGGTGGATATATCTCGTTTTGCTACGTCTTTCTGTGAGAGTCAGGTGGATATATCTCATTTTGCTACGTCTTTCTGTGAGAGTCAGGTGGATATATCTCGTTTTGCAACATCTTTCTGTGAGAGTCAGGTGGATATATCTCGTTTTGCTACGTCTTTCTGTGAGAGTCAGGTGGATATATCTCGTTTTGCTACGTCTTTCTGTGAGAGTCAGGTGGATATATCTCGTTTTGCTACGTCTTTCTGTGAGAGTCAGGTGGATATATCTCATTTTGCTACGTCTTTCTGTGAGAGTCAGGTGGATATATCTCGTTTTGCAACATCTTTCTGTGAGAGTCAGGTGGATATATCTCGTTTTGCTACGTCTTTCTGTGAGAGTCAGGTGGATATATCTCGTTTTGCTACGTCTTTCTGTGAGAGTCAGGTGGATATATCTCGTTTTGCTACGTCTTTCTGTGAGAGTCAGGTGGATATATCTCGTTTTGCTACGTCTTTCTGTGAGAGTCGGGTGGATATATCTCGTTTTGCTACGTCTTTCTGTGAGAGTCAGGTGGATATATCTCGTTTTGCAACATCTTTTTGTGAGAGTCAGGTGGATATATCTCGTTTTGCTACGTCTTTCTGTGAGAGTCAGGTGGATATATCTCGTTTTGCTACGTCTTTCTGTGAGAGTCAGGTGGATGTATCTCGTTTTGCTACGTCTTTCTGTGAGAGTCAGGTGGATATATCTCGTTTTGCTACATCTTTCTGTGAGAGTCAGGTGGATATATCTCGTTTTGCTACGTCTTACTGTGAGAGTCGGGTGGATATATCTCATTTTGCTACGTCTTTCTGTGAGAGTCAGGTGGATACATCTCGTTTTGCTACGTCTTTCTGTGAGAGTCAGGTGGATACATCTCGTTTTGCTACGTCTTTCTGTGAGAGTCAGGTGGATATATCTCGTTTTGCTACGTCTTTCTGTGAGAGTCAGGTGGATATATCTCGTTTTGCTACGTCTTTCTGTGAGAGTCAGGTGGATATATCTTGTTTTGCTACGTCTTTCTGTGAGAGTCAGGTGGATATATCTCGTTTTGCTACGTCTTTCTATGAGAGTCAGGTGGATATATCTCGTTTTGCTACGTCTTTCTGTGAGAGTCAGGTGGATATATCTCGTTTTGCTACGTCTTTCTGTGAGAGTCAGGTGGATATATCTCGTTTTGCTACGTCTTTCTGTGAGAGTCAGGTGGATATATCTCGTTTTGCTACGTCTTTCTGTGAGAGTCAGGTGGATATATCTCGTTTTGCTACGTCTTTCTGTGAGAGTCAGGTGGATATATCTCGTTTTGCAACGTCTTTCTGTGAGAGTCAGGTGGATATATCTCGTTTTGCTACGTCTTTCTGTGAGAGTCAGGTGGATATATCTCGTTTTGCTACGTCTTTCTGTGAGAGTCAGGTGGATATATCTCGTTTTGCTACGTCTTTCTGTGAGAGTCAGGTGGATATATCTCGTTTTGCTACGTCTTTCTGTGAGAGTCAGGTGGATATATCTCGTTTTGCTACGTCTTTCTGTGAGAGTCAGGTGGATATATCTAGTTTTGCTACGTCTTTCTGTGAGAGTCGGGTGGATATATCTCGTTTTGCTACATCTTTCTGTGAGAGTCGGGTGGATATATCTCGTTTTGCTACGTCTTTCTGTGAGAGTCAGGTGGATATATCTCGTTTTGCTACGTCTTTCTGTGAGAGTCAGGTGGATATATCTCGTTTTGCTACGTCTTTCTGTGAGAGTCAGGTGGATATATCTCGTTTTGCTACGTCTTTCTGTGAGAGTCAGGTGGATATATCTCGTTTTGCAACATCTTTCTGTGAGAGTCAGGTGGATATATCTCGTTTTGCTACGTCTTTCTGTGAGAGTCGGGTGGATATATCTCGTTTTGCTACGTCTTTCTGTGAGAGTCAGGTGGATATATCTCGTTTTGCAACATCTTTTTGTGAGAGTCAGGTGGATATATCTCGTTTTGCTACGTCTTTCTGTGAGAGTCAGGTGGATATATCTCGTTTTGCTACGTCTTTCTGTGAGAGTCAGGTGGATGTATCTCGTTTTGCTACGTCTTTCTGTGAGAGTCAGGTGGATATATCTCGTTTTGCTACATCTTTCTGTGAGAGTCAGGTGGATATATCTCGTTTTGCTACGTCTTACTGTGAGAGTCGGGTGGATATATCTCATTTTGCTACGTCTTTCTGTGAGAGTCAGGTGGATACATCTCGTTTTGCTACGTCTTTCTGTGAGAGTCAGGTGGATACATCTCGTTTTGCTACGTCTTTCTGTGAGAGTCAGGTGGATATATCTCGTTTTGCTACGTCTTTCTGTGAGAGTCAGGTGGATATATCTCGTTTTGCTACGTCTTTCTGTGAGAGTCAGGTGGATATATCTCGTTTTGCTACGTCTTTCTGTGAGAGTCAGGTGGATATATCTCGTTTTGCTACGTCTTTCTATGAGAGTCAGGTGGATATATCTCGTTTTGCTACGTCTTTCTGTGAGAGTCAGGTGGATATATCTCGTTTTGCTACGTCTTTCTGTGAGAGTCAGGTGGATATATCTCGTTTTGCTACGTCTTTCTGTGAGAGTCAGGTGGATATATCTCGTTTTGCTACGTCTTTCTGTGAGAGTCAGGTGGATATATCTCGTTTTGCAACGTCTTTCTGTGAGAGTCAGGTGGATATATCTCGTTTTGCTACGTCTTTCTGTGAGAGTCAGGTGGATATATCTCGTTTTGCTACGTCTTTCTGTGAGAGTCAGGTGGATATATCTCGTTTTGCTACGTCTTTCTGTGAGAGTCAGGTGGATATATCTCGTTTTGCTACGTCTTTCTGTGAGAGTCAGGTGGATATATCTCGTTTTGCTACGTCTTTCTGTGAGAGTCAGGTGGATATATCTCGTTTTGCAACATCTTTCTGTGAGAGTCAGGTGGATATATCTCGTTTTGCTACGTCTTTCTGTGAGAGTCAGGTGGATATATCTCGTTTTGCTACGTCTTTCTGTGAGAGTCAGGTGGATATATCTCGTTTTGCTACGTCTTTCTGTGAGAGTCAGGTGGATATATCTCATTTTGCTACGTCTTTCTGTGAGAGTCAGGTGGATATATCTCGTTTTGCTACGTCTTTCTGTGAGAGTCAGGTGGATATATCTCGTTTTGCAACATCTTTCTGTGAGAGTCAGGTGGATATATCTCGTTTTGCAACATATTTTTGTGAGAGTCAGGTGGATATATCTCGTTTTGCTACGTCTTTCTGTGAGAGTCAGGTGGATATATCTCGTTTTGCTACGTCTTTCTGTGAGAGTCAGGTGGATATATCTCGTTTTGCTACGTCTTTCTGTGAGAGTCAGGTGGATATATCTCGTTTTGCTACGTCTTTCTGTGAGAGTCAGGTGGATATATCTCGTTTTGCTACGTCTTTCTGTGAGAGTCAGGTGGATATATCTCGTTTTGCTACGTCTTTCTGTGAGAGGCAGGTGGATATATCTCGTTTTGCTACGTCTTTCTGTGAGAGTCAGGTGGATATATCTCGTTTTGCTACGTCTTTCTGTGAGAGTCAGGTGGATGTATCTCGTTTTGCAACAGAATGTGATTGTTTGTCTCTCTGACATGAAACCATGTAGCGATAGCTTTCAAACTAATACAGTTGAAGTCGGAAGTTTACATACACCTTAGCCAAATACATTTAAAGTCAGTTTTTCACAATTCCTGACATTTAATCCTAGTAAATATTCCCTGTCTTAGGTCAGTTAGGATCACCACTTTATTTTAAGAATGTGATATGTCAGAATAATAGTAGAGAGAATGATTTATTTCAGCTTTTATTTATTTCATCACATTCCCAGTGGGTCAGAAGTTTACATACACTCAATCAGTATTTGGTAGCATTGCCTTTAAATTGTTTAACTTGGGTCAAACGTTTCAGATAGCCTTCCACAAGCTTCCCACAATAAGTTGGGTGAATTTTGGCCCATTCCTCCTGACAGAGCTGGTGTAACTGAGTCAGGTTTGTAGGCCTCCTTGCTCGCACACGCTTTTTCAGTTCTGCCCACACATTTTCTATAGGATTGAGGTCAGGGCTTTGTGATGGCCACTCCAATACCTTGACTTTGTTGTCCTTAAGCCATTTTGCCACAACTTTGGAAGTATGCTTGGGGTCATTGTCCATTTGGAAGACCCATTTGCGACCAAGCTTTAACCTCCTGACTGATGTCTTGAGATGTTGCTTCAATATATCCACATAATTTTCCTTCCTCATGATGCCATCTATGTTGTGAAGTGCACCAGTCCCTCCTGCAGCAAAGCTCCCCCACAGCATGATGCTGCCACCCCCGTGCTTCACGGTTGGGATGGTG